>NC_034178.2:64320524-64470511 GCF_002021735.2 Oncorhynchus kisutch
GAGAGCGAGTGCAGGAGAGTGATCGGACGAGTGGAGAGAGTGTGAGAGTGGAGTGAGAGGGAGTGAGAGAGAAAAAAGAAAGCGAGAGTAGAGAAGAGAAGGAGCAGTGAGTGAGTGAGCGAGAGAGAGAGAATGAGAGAGAGAGGAGAGAGATAGATGAGAGACGAGAGAGAGAGAGGAGGAGGGATTAGAGCGAGTGAGTGAGAGAAAGAGAGAGAGACAGAGAGAGAGAGTGAGAGAAAGAGAGACAGAGAGAGAGAGAAAGGAGAGAGACAGAGAGAGACAGAGAGAGAGAGAGAGAGAGAGAGAGAGAGAGAGGACAACTAATTGGTGGATGGTGGTGGATGCTGAGGTGGAAGTCTATTGCAGCTGTGTCAGTTTCCTCAAAGTAGACATGGAACTGAAACTACAGTAGGTAGTTACTGTAAGTAAGAATAGGTTATCAATTACAGTTGAACCAAATACATTTAAACTCAGTTTTTCACAATTCCTGACATTCAAACCTAGTAAAAAATCCCCTGTTTTAGGTCAGTTAGGATCACCACTTTATTTTAAGAATGTGAAATGTCAGAATACTAGTAGAGAGAATGATTTATTTCAGCTTTTATATCTTTCATCACATTCCCAGTGGGTCAGAAGTTGACATGCACTCAATTAGTGTTTGGTAGCATTGCCTTTAAATTGTTTAACTTGGGTCAAACGTTTCAGGTAGCCTTCCACAAGCTTCCCACAATAAGTTGGGTGAATTTTGACCCATTCCTCCTGACAGAGTTGGTGTAACTGAGTCAGATTTGTAGGCCTCCTTGCTCGCACACGCTTTTTCAGTTCTGCCCACAAATGTTCTATAGGATTGAGGTCAGGGCTTTGTGATGGCAACTCCAATACCTTGACTTTGTTGCCCTTAATGGATGTATGCTTGGGGTCAGTGTCCATTTGGAAGACCCATTTGCGACCAAGTCTTAACTCCCTGACTGATGTCTTGAGATGTTACTTCAATATATATATCCACATAATTTTTAATCCTCATGATGCCATCTATTTTGTGAAGTTCACCAGTCCCTCCTGCGGCAAAGCACCCCCACAACATGATGCTGCGACCCCCGTGCTTCACAGTTGGGATGGTGTTCTTCGGCTTGCAAGCCTCCCCTTTTTCCTCCAAACATAACGATGGTCATTATGGCCAAACAGTTCTATTTTTGTTCTATCAGACCAGAAGACATGTCCCCATGTGCAGTTGCAAACCGTAGTCTGGCTTTTGTATGGCGATTTTGGAGCAGTGGCTTCTTCCTTGCTGAGCGGCCTTTCAAGTTATGTCGATATGGGACTCGTTTTACTGTGGATATAGATACTTTTGTACTCCAGCATCTTCACAAGGTCCTTCGCTGTTGTTCTGGGATTGATTTGCACTTTTTGCACCAAAGTACGTTCGTCTCTAGGAAACAGAACGCGTTTCATACCTGAGCAGTATGATGGCTGCCTGGTCCCATGGTGTTTATACTTGCGTACTATTATTTGTACAGATGAACATGGTACCTTCAGGCGTTTGGAAATTGCTCCCAAGGATGAACCAGACTTGCGGAGGTCTACAATGTTTTTTCTGAGGTCTTGGCTGATTCCTTTTGATTTTCCCGCGATGTCAAGAAAAGAGGCCCTGAGTTTGAAGGTAGGCCTTAAAATACATCCACAGGTACACCTCCAATTGACTCAAATTACGTCAATTAACCTATTAACCTAAAGCCATGACATCATTTTCTGGAATTTTCCAAGCTGTTTAAAGGCACAGTCAACTTCGTGTATGTAAACCTCTGACCCACTGGAATTGTGATACAGTGATAGTCATTTTTCCAATAATTGTTGGAAAAATAACTTGTGTCATGCACAAAGTAGATGTCCTAACCGACTTGTCAAAACTAAAGTTTGTTAACAAGGAAATTGCGGAGTGGTTGAAAAACAAATTTTAAGACTCCAACCTAAGTGTTTGTAAACTTCCGACTTCAACTGTATATTATATTTTAAGTAATATTGTTATTATGTTATGATACAATGACCAAAAAGACGCCTGGATTACTATCTTGTAGATCGGTATTGATAATAACTAAAACATCACCAATAAAATATTGAACGTCTCACATTCAAGCCTTTATAGCCTGTTGTTACTTATATCTTGCAGAAATAACTGTACTCTAGCTCTGCTAATTTCCTCTGCTAATTTCCTTCTGGATACTATCACATGGAAACTATGGAATGAAGGAAGTGCCCACCAGGAAGTGGGCGCTCAATGAGCAAAGTTACATTGAAAATACATATTTGAGAATTAATTTCCAGAATTTTGAATCAGGTTCATTTTAGGTGTGTTATACGGACATTGAAAATATGTAACTTACTGATGTTGAAGATACATATTTTACAGACATTGAAAATAGGTATTTTACAGATGTTGAAAGACGTCCTTTTTTGGTCATTGTTCCTATGGCCATCTTTAAATCATACATACATTCACTTACATTTATACTGAACAAAAAATAATGCAACATGTAAAGTGTTGGTCCCATGTTTCATGAGGTGAAATAAAAGATACTGGAAATATTTCAGACGCACAAAAAAAAATGTGTCTCAAATTTGGTGCATACAAATTTGTTTACATCCCTGTTAGTGAGCATTTCTCCTTTGCCAAGATAATCCATCCACCTGACAGGTGTGGAATATCACAAAGTTGATTAAACAGCATGATCATTACACAGGTGCACCTTGTGCTGGGGACAATAAAAGGCCCCTCTTTTGTCACACAGCACAATGCCACATATGTCTCAAGTTTTGAGGGAGCGTGCAATTGGCATGCTGACTGCAGTAATGTCCACCAGAGCTGTTGCCAGAGAATTTGATGTTAATTTCTCTACCATTTGCTGCCTCCAAAGTCGTTTTAGAGAATTTGACAGTACATCCAACTGGCCTCCCAACCAACGTGCAACCATGCCAGCTCAGGACCTCCACATTCTTCACCTGTGGGATCGTCTGAGACCAGCCACCTGGACAGCTGATGAAACTGAGGAGTATTTCTGTCTGTAATAAAGCCCTTTGGTGGGGGAAAAAGTATTCTGATTGGCTGGGCCTGGCTCCCCAGTGGGTGAGCCTTGCTCCCAAGTGGGTGAAATCAAGGTCTGGACAAAAAAAAACGACATTTGTGGACGTTAAAATCAAGGCCAGACGCGTATGTCTTTTCAACGTCCATGGACTTCTGTACTCACTGGGTGTAATATCTTGGTTTCACCATGCTCAACATGATGGTGGACGGCTGCGATTTACGATGTGTTTCCATGACCAAGTTTGATTTCATTCACTTCTGGGCGTCATCGATTCATATTCTATAGCTTGTGTTTAAACTTCACTTTGATCAAAAAGACGGGGAAAATGTCAGATGACAACAGCACACACGTTCTCAACATGACCGCATGTGAAGGAATTAACCTTCGTTTTACGCACAGATTTTTACCTGCTGTGTTCATGCTGGTGTTTGTCGTCGGGACATTTGCAAACTTCTGTGGGTTAAAAACTGTTTGTACAAGCTGGAAGAAAATTGGGAGTATAAACATATTCATTCTCAACCTTGGAATAGCTGATTTGCTGTACTTATTTACCTTACCATTTTTGGTTGTCTATTACGCGCTAAACAGTAAATGGATATTTGGACAAACATTCTGCAAGATCACCAGATTCTGCTTCAATTTGAATCTCTATGGCAGCATTGGGTTCCTGACATGCATTAGTATCTATCGATACCTCGGTATTGTGCACCCAATGAAAGTGATGGGAAAAATCCACACTCGCCACTCAGTGGCAATGAGTTTTCTTGTCTGGATTTTGGTTTTCATTCAGATACTTCCCGATATGTTCTTTGACAAGACAGCGCAAAATTCCTCATATTCGTGCTATGACTCAACAGCCGACGACTTTATCAAGGATTACCTTCCGTACAGTATTGGCTGGACCATTACCGGATTCGTTATACCATTACTGATCATTCTGGCTTGCTATGGACATATAGTAGTGGTCCTTGCCACCAAAGCCAATGTCAATACTTTGTTGAAACAACGATGTCTAAAACTAGTCATCATCTTGACTGTGTTGTTCTCAATTTGCTTTATCCCTTATCATGTTTTGAGAAATCTAAATTTGAAAATAAGGATTTTGAAAATGGAAGGCACCTGCAAAGCAAGCTTCGATGATATTTATGTTGCTCATCAAATCAGCCGCGGTCTGGTTTGCATGAATAGCGCAATCAATCCGTTAATTTATTTAGTTGGAAATGATGATTTCATCATGCGTTTTCATAATCTCAGCAAACAAGCCAGGATGTCTCTTGTTCAATGGACTGGTGCTGTGATTTACCGCAATACACCCGAGGCAGATCCAGCAACAGAAGAATCTTAACCAGTAAACTTTGACCAGTTAGTTATTTAAAACCTAAACTTGACTGTCAGCTATTCTAGTATTTGATGTTGTCTACGCCATTATTGTACCAAAGGCCTGTAAGTATGTACATATGCTATTCTTTACACTTTATGTATCATTCTCAGAGTATTTTATTGTGTAAACGTGAGATCCTTTTTGTGGTTGAATGCCCTTGTGTAAAGTGAAATAATGTGCCATGCATTTAGTCAGTGATATGCAGAGCTAACTATTGGTTTCCATAACTATCTTAGATAACAATGTGTAAATACCCTTGTGTAAAGTGAAATACTGTTCCATTCGATTAGTCAGTGATATGCAGGGCTATGTCACTGAAATAAACATAAACTCAATATGCATTTCAGATATTGCATAATAATTCCATGCATTCCAGCAGTTTATTACACATAGCCTACCAGCTGGATTATTTATCTCTGTTGTCCATAAATAATAAAAAGGTATCAAGCTCAAAGGACTGTCCATCTTACCTTGTGCTTGAGATAATATCAACTCCTCCACATTGTCTTCCCAGGGGAAACAGAAGATTTGAACTCATTCCCTTAAGGGGAACAATCCCTCAACACAAAAATGCACTGGAAATGTATGTCCTATATGTTTATTCATGTCATATGACTGGTCAGGTGCTTTTCAGGTGCGGGTTACAGAACGGGGCCTTGAGGCTCACTTTATTGAGAAGACTGAGCAAACATAGTGTTAAAAGAAATTATAATAATTAAAACCTAATGGCAAATAGAGCAGTGAAAATAAGAGAACAACTACTAGTTTCCAGAGATATCTTGTATAGAAATGTGTCTACTCTCTCCTAGCAGACACAGACATCTCTCATCCTTACATAAAAGAGGGAGACTGTTTGACTGGCTAGGATGATAGCAGTTTATACCCTGGATAAATAACTTTCATGTAAGAACAGTTGATAAAAACAAAACAAACCACAAGTATGCTAGCATTCGAGTACAAGGAGTGGCTTGTCAGCACAAAACAAGTCTGTTTTTTAGGCTAATGTTAGTGGCATTGTCCACTAAGACTTATGAGCAGGAGTAATAGTAAATAGTGAATGACTGAATCAAAGTCAAAGTTTGAGATTGATGATAAATAATCTAATTTAATCCACCCAGGCGTATTCAGAAGTCTCATTCTCCAGCAGCAAAAGCATGCAGTGATATTTCTCTCCACTCTGTCACTTTCACAGACCACTGAGAGAATTTCTGAGGACGCTGGGGTTGACATTAGTGCAGGCCTAGTGGATGACTGTTTGTGTTATGAGAAAACGGTGCCAAAATAAATCTAATTTAATTTGAAGTCTGCAGTGCAATGTCTGGAATCTACGGCATTGATCATTTATAGCTAGGGAATGACCTCACCAGGTCAGCAGGTTAAGAAAACCATCAACCTACGATTTGCTATTAAATCAGATCAAAGTTTATTGGTTGTGTACTCAGTTTAGCAGGTGTTATAGTGGGTGCAGCAAAGTGGTTATGTTACTAACTTCTAACAATCTAGTCAAATGTCAAACAATTCAGACGAAGGGGGAAGAAAATCAGAAACGGAAGTACCAATCTGATTAACAACCCAAATACACTGTAGCAGTAATCAAATGCAATCTACATGACATGTAGATTCTGTACATTGTACAGAACCAAACAAAGTTTGAACACACCTACTCCTTCCAGGTTTTTAAAAATATTATTCTTACTGTTTTCTACATTGTAGAATAATAGTGAAGACATCAAAACTATGAAATAACACATGTGGAATCATTTAGTAACCAAAAAAGTGTTAAACAAATCAAAATAGATGTTATATTTGAGATTCTTCAAAATCAGCCACCCTTTGCCTTGATGACAGCTTTGCACACTCTCTGTCCAAACTTTTGACTGGTACTGTATGTACACCGAGGGAATTTACACAAGATCAGCTAAGAATAACAGTATGACAATGAGTGACAAGGAGTTGACATGATAGCACAAACAGATCTGTGGCCAGGCTAAGGAACTTCTATCAGTCACACATACTGTACAACAGAGTTCAATGTACTCATTTATCTAAAAAACACTTGTTAAAGTGGCGATCAGCAGTAGACACAATAACAAAGCGTACTCCATGCCCATATTTTGGTAAAAAGCTGAGGGATGTTGCTGTAGAACATTTAGTTTGTCACATGCTTCGTAAACAACAGGTGTAGACTAAGCCAATAGCTTAATTTAATGTAACCACTCTTAAATTCATAGACATAGCTATGGATGCAAGGACTGACCATGCATTATATAAAACTTGTCTTTTTAACCATGTTTGAGGCTCTATTGTGTTTGTTTACATTTACTTGGTGTAAACATTGGAGTAAGAAGCTTATATTTGGGGTTTTGACGGTGTTCGATAGTTGAACTAAGCTCATGAGGCATTTATACGTTATATTCTTCAAGAATCGGTGGCTACATATCGTTAATTTAAGTCCAGAAATGTATGTAGCAACTCCTTTTAAAGCCTTACCACAATACACCAATTTCAATAATACACTGGACAAGTGCCAAGGACAGAGGCATGCTGTAGAGTGTGTACAGTGTACAGACTCTACGTGTTTCATAATCAGAGCTGGCCATGCAAGACAAGGGAAACTCCAAACACCTGCTTGTCTCCAGCGGTGACTGTAAATAAAAGTCAAAATGGTATTTTCATTTAATCTGAAATTAAAATGAACCACCATTTACAAGAACAGACCTGATAAAATCTGTTCCCCTCACAACAGCTGTTTCTGGTAAATAAAACAAGCAACCCCACCCTTCCCTCCAAAACCCATTAATCACACAAAGTAAAACAGGAAAGTGTGTGGAGATAATGAGGGGGGAAAACCCATAATGACTGCAAAATTGTCATTAATTATTTTTGACTTCTACAGCATCTCTGTCATATCCTTTGTCCTGTCCAGAAGACCTGGGTTCAAATGCTTTTTGAAAATCAAGCTTTTTTGATAATCAAGTTAAAGTATTTGAAAGTTTTTGAATGATTTCAAAAAGCATTTGAACCCAGGTCTGATGTCAAACCATGGCAGTTTTGACTACAGATGTAGGATCTTACTTTGTTCACTCTTTTGTTGCTGAGAATGTTCCTGCACAGCAGGAAATGCAAATTTGTAGTGTATAGATAGATACACACATGGCGAGGCGTGACTTAACGTCATTCTATAAAACATTTGGATATGCTTGGTTGGTAATTTTTAACATACTTCCATCTAGTCTTAAAGTGGAACTGACAGGGTTTTAGCAACATGAAATCTTATTAAAGAAGAATATTACACCTTTTTTTAACATTCTCTGACAAGCGAGAACTGAGATATGGTCATTTTCATGTGTTTAGAAATTCATAGAATGTTTGGGAATGATGTATAGTAAGGTATTTGTGAAAATTCGATAGTAATATAGAGTGGGAAAGTGGCCGTGCGTTTGGACAATTAATAGACACTGCAGTAAATAAAACCTAATAAAAACATTGGGCTTGTCCAACACCTATATGCAAATAAGCCATTTCCCACACGATGCTGCTATCATTTACTTTGAACTGGACTATGAAACTTGTCCTCCTGCAACTTGCCTGCCCGCCCATTTGATCAATGCCAAATACATTTTATTGACAACTAAGAGATATGCTAACTGTGGATAACAGTCATACAAGTTCAGCATAGCTAGCAACATGATTCACATTTCTTTGCTAGCTAGCCAAATGACACCTGCATCTCTAGCTGTAGTCACCAAAAAACGATATGAGGGGAAAAAGTCGGTCGCTTACCCACTCCTCCAATGACATGACATCCTCCCAGCAGATAGCTAGCTAGCTAACGTTAGGCTCCGTGTTTCTAGCTTGCTAAATAAATAGCTAGATACATAAATATATACGCTAGCCCAGGGGTGTCAAATGCAATCAGTGCAATGGCCATATTGAAAAAACATAACTAATTCGAGGGCCAGACATAGCCTATTTGGTTTTACAAAATAATGTGCAACTGCGACCCAAACTGGCTATTGTTTTATTAGAAACAATATGTTCCTTTATAAAGTCCACTTACTGTACCTAGACTAGCGTCACCAACCTTTTCTGATTTAAGATCACTTTCTGGGTCAAAATGCAACCCAAGATCTACCGCTCAGATTTTCTTAAAAAGAGGACTTAAACATTGCAACATTAACCAATTAAAAATAGTTCTGCAGCAATGAGGTTTGCGCAGTAGGCTATCACTATATTATCACTGCATATTGGCTATGCTTGAATTGCCTTGCCAATGTTGTTATTCTCAGACCATTTTGAAATTATATTTACAAATGTTAGGCATATGATCACACTGGAAATAGATCATTTGTTGTATTACTTGTTAGGCACAGCTGAGTGAGCATAATATATATATGTTTTTTACTGGACTGATGGCCTGCATCTGCTGGTCAGTCTGAGGGGAGAGAGGGAGCATCTGCTGGTCAGTCTGAGGGGAGAGAGGGAGCATCTGCTGGTCAGTCTGAGGGGAGAGAGGGAGCATCTGCTGGTCAGTCTGAGGGGAGAGAGGGAGCATCTGCTGGTCAGTCTGAGGGGAGAGAGGGAGCATCTGCTGGTCAGTCTGAGGGGAGAGAGGGAGCATCTGCTGGTCAGTCTGAGGGGAGAGAGGGAGCATCTGCTGGTCAGTCTGAGGGGAGAGAGGGAGCATCTGCTGGTCAGTCTGAGGGGAGAGAGGGAGCATCTGCTGGTCAGTCTGAGGGGAGAGAGGGAGCATCTGCTGGTCAGTCTGAGGGGAGAGAGGGAGCATCTGCTGGTCAGTCTGAGGGGAGAGAGGGAGCATCTGCTGGTCAGTCTGAGGGGAGAGAGGGAGCATCTGCTGGTCAGTCTGAGGGGAGAGAGGGAGAATCTGCTGGTCAGTCTGAGGGGAGAGAGGGAGCATCTGCTGGTCAGTCTGAGGGGAGAGAGGGAGCATCTGCTGGTCAGTCTGAGGGGAGAGAGGGAGCATCTGCTGGTCAGTCTGAGGGGAGGGTGCAGTGGTGAGGCTGCCTCTCATCCCACTCACCATCCCTCCTCTCTCCCTCCCTCTGCTGAAGGGACACAGTCTTCCAGCTGATGGAGAAACTTAGTCACACTGCATTATTTCTGCCACGTGCACCAATTCATGTTGTTACTCCTATGACCAGAGAAAGTAAAATATTCCTTGATATAAAAAAAAGACAAGACACAAATTATAACAATGCAAGTTTATTGAAACACTTTGCTATCATTCATAGCACCTGCTGTTCTAGTTGTAGCGTGAATGGAAGTAGGGAGAACACACATTTTATGGCATATAAAACTGTTGAACAAAGTGTTGACAGTGCTGAATAACAAGTTAAATATTAGCTTAGTCATATAAACAGCAGCTCATTGCTGTATTCATTGAGTCTCTCTCTATTCATGGTTTCAAGTGTGTTCAAGACTTATTTTCAAAGTCTATGGCGTGACGAAACTGTGCAGACAGCTATCTGATTGGCCAGCGGTAGACCTATAGGGGCACTTGATTAGTCCTCTTGGCCTGCCGGCTAGGCAGAGTTCTACCTTCAGACACTCAGCTGGCCCATCCCTGGATTTGTGTTAAATGCTCTACAACAAAGCTTTCTTAGTGTCCAACAAGTTTTCTCTGCCCTTAACTTTGTTCTGAACACCTCCAAAACAAAGGTCATGTGGTGTGATTACCTCTGAGGGTTTAGAGCTTGAGCTAGTCACCTCATACAAGTACTTGGGAGTGTGGCTAGAAGGTACACTGTCCTCTCAGCACATATCAAAGCTACAGTCTGAAGTTAAACCTAGACTTGGTTTCCTCTATCGTAATTGCTCCTCTTTCACTCCTCATGATTCAGATGACCATCCTACCCATGCTAGATTACGGAGACGTAATTTATAGGTCGGCAGGTAAGGGTGCTCTCGAGCAGCTAGATGTTCTGTCACGCCCTGGCCTTAGTATTCTTTGTTTTCTTTATTATTTTGGTTAGGTCAGGGTGTGACATGGGGGATTTATGTGTTTGTCTGCTCTAGGGGTTTTGTATGATTATGGGGCGGTTTCCCTTTCTGGGTAGTTTTGTATGTCTATGGTTGCCTAGATTGGTTCACAATTAGAGGCAGCTGTCTATCGTTGTCTCTGATTGGGAACCATATTTAGGCATCCATATTCTGTGGGTACTTTGTGGGGGTTTGTTTCCTGTCTTTGTGTTCTCTGCAACAGATAGGACTATTTCGGGTTTTGCCACGTTTGTTATTTTGTATTTGTGTAGTGTTCACGTTAATCGTCTTTTATTAAACATGTTGAACACGAACTACGCTGCATTTTGGTCCTCCTCTCCTTCGACGGAAGAAAACCGTTACATGTTCTTTAACATTCGGCCATCAGATTTGCCACCAATGCTCCTTATAGGACACATCACTACACTCTATACTCTGTAAATCAAATCAAATTGTATTTGTCACATACACATGGTTAGCAGATGTTAATGCGAGTGTAGCGAAATGCTTGTGCTTCTAGTTCCGACAATGCAGTAATAACCAACAAGTAATCTGACCTAACAATTTCACAACACCTACCTTATACACACAAGTGTAAAGGGATGAAGAATATGTCCATAAAAATATATGAATGAGTGTATGAATGAGTGATGGTACAGAACGGCATAGGCAAGATACAGTAGATGGTATAGAGTACAGTGTATACATATGATATGAGTAATGTAGGGTATGTAAACATATAAAAGTGGCATCTCTGTAGACCCACTGGTTGATGCTTATTTATAAAACCCTCTTAGGCCTCACTCCCCCCTATCTGAGATATCTACAGCAGCCCTCATCCTCCACCTCCACTGAAAGAGCTGCAAAATCTGGACCCCTACAAATCAGCCGGGCTAGACAATCTGGACCCTTTCTTTCTAAAATGATCTGCCGAAATTGTTGCCACCCCTATTACTAGCCTGTTCAACCTCTCTTTCGTGTCGTCTGAGATTCCCAAAGATTGGAAAGCAGCTGCGGTCATCCCCCTCTTCAAAGGGGGGGACACTCAAACTGCTACAGACCTATATCTATCCTACCGTGCCTTTCTAAGGTCTTCGAAAGCCAAGTCAACAAACAGATTACCGACCATTTCGAATCTCACCATACCTTCTCTGCTATGCAATCTGGTTTCAGAGCTGGTCATGGGTGCACCTCAGCCACGCTCAAGGTCCTAAACGATATCTTAACCGCCATCGATAAGAAACATTACTGTGCAGCCGTATTCATTGATCTGGCCAAGGCTTTCGACTCTGTCAATCACCACATCCTCATCGGCAGACTCGACAGCCTTGGTTTCTCAAATGATTGCCTCGCCTGGTTCACCAACTACTTCTCTGATAGAGTTCAGTGTGTCAAATCGGAGGGTCTGCTGTCCGGACCTCTGGCAGTCTCTATAGGGGTGCCACAGGGTTCAATTCTTGGACCGACTCTCTTCTCTGTATACATCAATGAGGTCGCTCTTGCTGCTGGTGAGTCCCTGATCCACCTCTACGCAGACGACACCATTCTGTATACTTCCGGCCCTTCTTTGGACACTGTGTTAACAACCCTCCAGGTAAGCTTCAATGCCATACAACTCTCCTTCCGTGGCCTCCAATTGCTCTTAAATACAAGTAAAACTAAATGCATGCTCTTCAACCGATCGCTACCTGCACCTACCAGCCTGTCCAACATCACTACTCTGGACGGCTCTGACTTAGAATACGTGGACAACTACAAATACTTAGGTGTCTGGTTAGACTGTAAACTCTCCTTCCAGACCCATATCAAACATCTCCAATCCAAAGATAAATCTAGAATTGGCTTCCTATTTCGCAACAAAGCATCCTTCACTCATGCTGCCAAACATACCCTTGTAAAACTGACCATCCTACCAATCCTCGACTTTGGCGATGTCATTTACAAAATAGCCTCCAATACCCTACTCAACAAATTGGATGCAGTCTATCACAGTGCAATCCGTTTTATCACCAAAGCCCCATATACTACCCACCATTGCGACCTGTACGCTCTCGTTGGCTGGCCCTCGCTTCATACTCGTCGCCAAACCCACTGGCTCCATGTCATCTACAAGACCATGCTAGGTAAAGTCCCCCCTTATCTCAGCTCGCTGGTCACCATAGCATCTCCCACCTGTAGCACACGCTCCAGCAGGTATATCTCTCTAGTCACCCCCAAAACCAATTCTTTCTTTGGCCGCCTCTCCTTCCAGTTCTCTGCTGCCAATGACTGGAACGAACTACAAAAATCTCTGAAACTGGAAACACTTATCTCCCTCACTAGCTTTAAGCACCAATTGTCAGAGCAGCTCACAGATTACTGCACCTGTACATAGCCCACCTATAATTTAGCCCAAACAACTACCTCTTTCCCAACTGTATTTCATTTTAATTAATTTATTTATTTTGCTCCTTTGCACCCCATTATTTTTATTTCTACTTTGCACATTCTTCCATTGCAAAACTACCATTCCAGTGTTTTACTTGCTATATTGTATTTACTTTGCCACCATGGCCTTTTTTGCCTTTACCTCCCTTCTCACCTCATTTGCTCACATTGTATATAGACTTGTTTATACTGTATTATTGACTGTATGTTTGTTTTACTCCATGTGTAACTCTGTGTCGTTGTATCTGTCGAACTGCTTTGCTTTATCTTGGCCAGATCGCAATTGTAAATGAGAACTTGTTCTCAACTTGCCTACCTGGTTAAATAAAGGTCAAATAAATAAAAAATTAAAAAACATACAACACCGGTTCTGCCAGTAACATTCTGTTAAAGGTCCCCAAAGCACACACATCCCTGGGTCGCTCATCTTTTCAGTTTGCTGCAACTAGTGACTGGAATGATCTGCAACAAACACTCAAACTGGACAGTTTTATCTCAATCTTCACTCAAAGACTCAATCATGGACACTCTTACTGACAGTTGTGGCTGCTTTGCGTGATGTATTGTTCTCTATCTTCTTGCCCTTTGTGCTGTTGTCTGTGCCCAATAATGTTTGTACCATGTTTTGTGCTGCTACCATGTTGTGCTGCTGCCATGTTGAGTTGCTACCATGTTGTTGTCATGTTGTGTTGCTGCCTTGCTATGTTGTTGTCTTAGGTCTCTCTTTATGTAGTGCTGTGTTGTCTCTCTTGTCGTGATGTGTGTTTTGCCCCCCACAGCAGGCCTTTTGTTAGGCCGTCATTGTAAATAAGAATTTGTTCTTAACTAACTTCCCTAGTTAATTAAAGGTTAAATAAAATAAATAAAAAGACACATGAAATGGTTCAAAATGGGAATACTTCACCTTCCCAGCACTATGGCTGCTGAATCAAGTGCCCCTACCACCAACAGCGGAAAACATTTTAATAAATAGGAACTCAAGGTTTTATCATTATTGTTTTTTACAGAAATGTTTGATGAGTCACTAGGAATGGCTTGGAGATCGACCAGTTGATCGAGATCGAAGTAGTTACACGAATTAGAACCAGATTAACTTCTCTAGCTAACGTCAACTAATTGGCAAAAAAGCTAGAAGTGAACAAACAGTGACGTCAGTATAATGCGACAGCTTTACTAGCTTTACTGTCAGTGTTAGCAGGCCAGGTAACAAATTAGTGTCATCCAAATCATTTGTTGTTGTAACATCCAAGTATGTTAATAATGACACGTGAGGCAGCTGAAAGCGTTTATTGAAACAACAACAAAAAAGTGTCAGTTTAGGATGATGCCAAAGTTAGGCTAATTACATGGGAGTAACAGGAGTACCCTATGGCTGTAGGCTACATGGGGGCATGGTCACGTTTTTATTCAGGGTTTAAGAAGGCTTCAAATGTGTGTAATTTCCACTTTAAAATGTCAGACTTGATTTGCCCAAATGAAAAATGTATCAATCCCTACAAAAATGTCTATTAATTACAATGCCCAGAATAATTCATATTTCCTGTTGCTGCAGGATTATTTGCCTGCTGTAGCAAACTGGCTCATACATCTGTAGGTGGTATACAGCTATGACCTGAAGTTACTTTTTTGGAGCAGGTTAGGAGATTTAACATGGCAGGTTAGGAGATTTAACATGGCAGGTTAGGAGATTTAACATGGCAGGTTAAGTGCTTCTACACCTGCATTGCTTGCTGTTTGGGGTTTTAGGCTGGGTTTCTGTACAGCACTTTGAGATATCAGCTGATGTACGAAGGGCTATATAAATAAATTTGATTTGATTTGATTTGAATTAACATGGCAGTTTAAGATAATTTACAAAGCAGGTTAAGATAATTAACATGTCAGGTTAGGATAATTAACATGGCAGGTTAAGAGAATTTACGCAGCAGGTTAGGTAGAATTAACTTGGCAGGTTAAGGGAATTAGGGTTAGGATGAGTTGAAATGGTCTCCTAACCTGCTACGTAAATGTAATTCTGGTCTTGGCTATACTCCATCTAGTCATAAACAGCTCTGGCCCCTTGTGGTCAACGTGTCCTGTCTTTGCAGTGATCAACAGGATCTGGAAGCTGCTCATTCATTAATCTGCAGTCCATGACACACAGCACTTCCTCTCTGGTTTGCATTTTGGCTCATGACACGGCAGTAAACAGGATTACACAGTTGAAGAGGAGGATGTGATATGATGGAGATCGACCAGATATGGGACCAGGCTAGGGAAAGACAGAGTAACCCCCTGGACTCAAGAACTTGAACTTGAAATGAACTGGAGAAATTTCCGCACAATAATGCTGCACTTTAGTGCCCAGTGCCCTTCTGGTGAAATAATTGACACATAGCCAACATGACACAATGTAAAAACTAGGAAGTATGGGTGTGTTCTTGGGCTTAATGCTGCAAGGTTCTTATGCACTATGTTCTGTTATAATCTCCACCCGGCACAGCCAGAAGAGAACTGGCCACCCCACATAGCCTGGTTCCTCTCTAGGTTTCTTCCTAGGTTTTGGCCTTTCTAGGGAGTTTTTCCTAGCCACCGTGCTTCTACACCTGCATTGCTTGCTGTTTGGGGTTTTAGGCTGGGTTTCTGTACAGCACTTTGAGATATCAGCTGATGTACGAAGGGCTATATAAATACATTTGATTTGATTTGAAATTTGATTTGACTATAAACATGCACATATTTCACAATACCCTCTTATCTGTCTGGTACGTGGGAGGCCGGATATGAGATTGACTGTGAAAGAATGGAGAGGACGACAATTGAAACTTCACTTCAACTTCTTTAATGTCATGATGTACACTGGAGAACATGACAAGAGTATTATAAACCCATAGATTTAGGAGAAGGTCGTAGAGAGTTCCTCCTTTTATTGTCACACAAGACTGCTACTTGAACGGTTAATATAGAACGGTGGATAGACACTATGCAAAATAGAAATGACGTTTTTACATAGACAGAAGAAGATTAATCATGTCTGGAAAATGAATCATTGAAACATATCAATCTTACATCTGCCTGATAACAGGCATGCTAAACCATGGGATTTGTCGAATAAAACGAAAAGCAGTTTGCAGCTGCGTGATAATAATAAACAATGGAGTATTTTAAAGGATCTTCAAAACAAGTCTGTTCGCTCTGGGAAATATACAGTATGTGAAGAGATACATTCTCTGAGATTCACCAGTGTGAGTGAAATGCATATCAATGATCTGTCATCACATTTATATTGCTTTCTGCCTATTTTAGACAATTTGCTCTTCTGTCTCAGCAAACCTGTACATGTTGCTTTTGTTTCTAAGTGTGAGTGTTTTCTGTATTATGCTGGTTATGAAAGTTTGGGTTCTTAAGGCCTCATAAGAATTGTTATTGGTTGGTTATCATTGGTCATAGTCATTAGTTACCCAATTAATATAGGTCATTCTTAGTACAATAATGGCATGTTCAGCTTAAAGGTGCGTTTGTAAATTCAATCTGGAGTGCCAGAGTGGGAATAGTATAGGGAATAGAGTGCTATAGGGAATAGCATAGGGAATAGAGTGCTATAGGGAATAGTATAGGGAATAGAGTGCTATAGGGAATAGTATAGGGAATAGAGTGCTATAGGGAATAGTATAGGGAATAGAGTGCTATATGGAATAGTATAGGGAATAGAGTGCTATAGGGAATAGTATAGGGAATAGAGTGCTATATGAAATAGTATAGGGAAGAGTGCTATAGGGAATAGTATAGGGAATAGAGTGCTATAGGGAATAGAGTACTATAGGGAATAGTATAGGGAATAGAGTGCTATATGAAATAGTATAGGGAATAGAGTGCTATAGGGAATAGTATAGGGAATAGAGTGCTATATGGAATAGTATAGGGAATAGAGTGCTATAGGGAATAGTATAGGGAATAGAGTGCTATATGAAATAGTATAGGGAATAGAGTGCTATAGGGAATAGTATAGGGAATAGAGTGCTATAGGGAATAGTATAGGGAATAGAGTGCTATAGGGAATAGTATAGGGAATAGAGTGCTATATGGAATAGGGTGCCATTTGGGATGCATACATTGTTTTGTCTAGGGCTTACTAAGGCCTCACACGTGTTTTCGTAGATAAACACATTATAAATATTAGCATTTTCCATTTGTTAGCGGAGAATCAATCCCTACTGCTCATTTTTATTTATTCTTTTTTTTCTCTCCTTCATTTAACCAGGTAGGCTAGTTGAGAACAAGTTCTCATTTACAACTGCGACCTGGCCAAGATAAAGCAAAGCAGTGCGACACATACAACAACACACAGTTACACATGGAATAAACAAACATGCAGTCAATAATACAATAGGAAAAGTCTACTGTATATACAGTGTGTGGAAATGAGGTACGATAAGGGAGGCAATAAATAGGCCATAGTGGCGAAATAATTACAATATAGCAATGAAACACTGGAGTGATAGATGTGCAGAAGATGAGTGTGCAAGTAGAGATACTGGGGTGCAAAGGAGCAAAATAAATAAAATAAATAACAGTATGGGGATGAGGTAGTTGGATGGACTATTTACAGATGGGCTATGTACAGGTGCAGTGATCTGTGAGCTGCTCTGACAGCTGGTGCTTAAAGTTAGTGAAGGAGATATGAGTCTCCAGCTTCAGTGATTTTTGCAGTTCGTTCCAGTCATTGGCAGCAGAGAACTGGAAGGAAAGGCGACCAAAGTAGGAATTGGCTTTGGGGGTGACCAGTGAGATATACCTGCTGGAGCGCGAGCGCGTGATTTATCGGTGGTGACAGTGTTTCCTAGCCTCAGTACAGTGGGCAGCTGGGAGGAGGTGCTCTTATTCTCCATGGATTTTACAATGTCCCAGAACTTTTTGGAGTTTCTGCTACAGGATGCACATTTCTGTTTGAAAAAGCTAGCCTTTACTTTCCTAACTGCCTGTGTATATTGCTCCGTAGCTTCCCTGAAAAGTTGCATATCGCGGGGGCTATTCAATGCTAATGCAGAAAGCCACAGGGTGTTTTTGTGCTGGTCAAGGGCAGTCAGGTCTGGAGTGTTCCTGGTTCTCAATTTTTGGAATGGGGCATGTTTATTTAAGATGGTGAGGAAAGCACTTTTAAAGAATAACCAGGCATCCTCTACTGACGGAAGGTTAGGATGATATCTATGAGGGTGCCCGTGTTTACAGATTTGGGGTTATACCTGGTAGGTTCATTGATAATTTGTGTGAGATTGAGTGCATCAATCTTAGATTGTAGGACGGCCGGGGTGTTAAGAATGTCCCATTTTAGGTCATCTAACAGTACAAACTCTGAAGATAGATGGGGGGCAATAAATTCACATATGGTGTCCAGGGCACAGCTGGGGTCTGAGGGGGGTCTATAGCAAGCGGCAACGGTGAGAGACTTGTTTCTGGAAAGATGGATTTTTAAAAGTAGAAGCTCAAATTGTTTGGGCACAGACCTGGATAGTAAGACAGAACTCTGTATGCTATCTCTGCAGTAGATTGCAACTCCGCCCCCTTTGGCAGTTCTATCTTGTTGGAAAATGTTATAGTTAGGAATGGAAATTTCAGGGTTTTTGGTGGTCTTCCTAAACCAGGATTCAGACACGGCTAGGACATCCGGGTTGGCAGAGTGTGCTAAGGCAGTGAATAAAACAAACTTAGGGAGGAGGCTTCTAATGTAAACATTCATGAAATCAAGGCTTTTACGGTTACAGAAGTCAACAAATGAGAGCGCCTGGGGAATGGGAGTGGAGCTAGGCACTGCAGGGCCTGGATTAACCTATACATAACCAGAGGGACAGAGGAGGAGTAGGATAAGGGTACAGCTAAAGGCTATAATAACTGGTCATCTAGAACGTTCGGGACAGAGAGTAAAAGGAGCAGGTTTCTGGGCACGGTAGAATAGATTCAAGGCATAATGTACAGACAAAGGTATGGTAGGATGTGAATACAGTGGAGGTAAACCTATGCATTGGGTGACGATGAGAGAGATATTGTCTCTAGAAACATAATTTAAACCAGGTGAGGTCACCGCATGTGTGGGAGGTGGAACTAAAGGGTTAGCTAAGGAGTATTGAGCAGGGCTAGAAGCCCTACAGTGAAATAAGGCAATAATTACTAACCAAAACAGCAATGGACAAGGCATATTGACATTAGGGAGAGGCATACATAACCAAGTTATCATTGGGTCCAGTGAGTAGCTGGGCGAGCTGGTCATAGTCATTAGTTACACAATTAATATAGGTCATTGTTAGTACAATAATAACCTATATGATTGCATAAGCACAGTGTATTAAGTTAAACGTCAGTGTATTAAGTTAAACAGTGTATTAAGTTAAACAGTGCATTACGTTAAACATCAGTGTATTAAGTTAAACAGTGTATTAAGTTAAACAGTGTATTACGTTAAACATCAGATTGTTTGATTGTGAGTAACCCTGACCACAGAGATGCTATACCACAAAAAAGTGCACAAAAGAAATGTGTTTTCTTCACCGTCAAAGCACTGCTTGAACGCAAATTATCAACAATGTATTTCATCTGCAATGGCGAAATTGCGTAAAGATAGTGGGATTCAGATATGACTTCATTGTTTTAGCATAATCCACAGAGTTATGAAACTACGGTGCACAACATGGTTCAATACGCCAATATACTGTATAGTTTTTAAATTTTAATTCCACGGTCTTGGAGATAAAATTGGGATCATGTACAGTATACTCTGCTAAAGACAATGCAAAGAAAAAAAAAGAGATCAATGTACAATACGGCGAACAAGGCATTTGTGACAAGTGCATGGGAGCCGTCATAATTATGGACATCCGCTATTATATTGAAATGTCCATGTTTATGCTGCTATTGGAAATGAAAAACCTTCTTCACTCTCTCCACAGTTATGTCTGGTATGGCCATATGGCTAGGTGGCAGACATAACAATGCCATAACAACATATCAGACACATTCTCAAGGACAATATTTGTTTTGCTCTGTATCATGATTAAAGGACTAGGCTCGAATCCCCAAAATCTTGACAATGTCTTTTATTAGAGAGATTTAAAAAAATTAAAATGTCTTTATTTTCATATTGCTATGCACTCACGCTAGCCCTTTACCAGGGGAACAGCCTCCTCCTCTTCTCCTGGCTCCCGGTGAAGCCCCCTGGGGATAGTGGCATGGTTCTGAGCACCATGGTGTCATTCCAGAACCCGTAGACCAGGCAGCAGGCGTCAGCCCGCTTCACTGTGAACTCGTAGCACCTTTGCGGCAACAGGTTGTTGACCTGTATGCAGTAGGAGTTGCAGGTCACCGTTCCTAGCTGGTTCCCTTCCTCCGTGTTGGTCGGCTGGAGGAGCTTGTAGCGGATCTCAAACTGTTCCCCAGGCTCCTGCTGCTCCTGCCCGGCCATTTCCCAGTGCAGCCGGGCGCAGTCGGCCAGAGCCTCCGAGCGTGACGTGTCGAACATCACTGGCATTTTGACGGACAACCTCAAATGGATCTGGGGCACCTTGGCATTGCCCGTCTCGGAGATGAGCCGGTGCTTTGTGTGCAGCTCCCCGGGCATCAGTGTCGAGTCAAAGTCCGTGAACGCCTTAATGAGATGCGCTATCCTCCCATTTATGTGGGCGACCTCTTGATCGCCATAGTCGCTCTGGCTGGCTATGGCCTCCATTTCCACTTTGCCCTTACAGAACTGCTCGTAGAGCTCTTCCAGCAGGCTCAGCTGGATCTGCACCTGGCTGTGGCCCAGCTTCTTCATCCGCTGGAACTTCCAGGGATCGATGAGGTGGAGGATGGTGGAGTTGGACAGGTAGTTCTGCTGCGGGTCTGGTTGGTGGAGTGTGTCCTGGCGCATGACCTCCAGGTAATAGGAGCACTTATTGAGGATGTCCAGTTTGGACTTGCACTGCTTGATGTTACAGGGGTTGAGCTTAGTGGAGAGCAGCTGCGTGACCCGGTCATGGAGGTCTTTGAAGGTGATCCATTTTTTCGGGTCCATGCCGGGACTGTCTCCTCCCTGGCCACCAGCGCAGCGTGTCTTCATGGGGTGGCGCTGATCGCTTACGTCACTGTCATCGCTAGGGGGGGTCATCATTCTTTTCATGTCAGCTGCAAAACACACAAGGAGATTTTCCTTCGTCATATAATTAAACATCTCTGTCTGTATTACTTTGGTGAGCTACATGTTTTCTCTCTTATGTAAAGATTAAACTGAATGTAAAAAAACATTATGTTTTATTGTCATACACACCGGATAGGTGCAGTGAAATGTGTTGTTTTACAAGTTCAGCTATAATAGTACGGCGCCCCTGGAGCAAAATAGGGTTAAATGCCTTGCTCAATGGCACATTGACCAATTTTCCACCTTGTACAGTCTAACCTATGGGTGAAATTTGTATATATATACCTCATTAGCCAGGCGCCTACTTTTTTTAAGGATGAGCATGTGACCACAAACTTTTCTTTACAATGAATGTACTCTGAAGATTGATAAGCAACAACAAACGTGGCTAGTTATTTCTTTGTTCAGGCTTTCCATTGAAGACAGATTTGAGACTTCTTCTTTCAAGAGAAAAGCCACAAACTGTCAACCTGTAAAGAAAAATGTTGTGGTTCACCACTTGACAGTTGAAATGATGCAACATTAAGGGAAAAAACGAATAGGCTAGAGATCCACCGTCTTCCGGCAGATGGTGTTATTCTAACGTGAAAGCTGTCGTGCCATCTGACCTAAGACAATGCTAGAGGTCATGAAATAGGCCTAAGTACAGGGCCTTCAGAAAGTATTCATACCCCTGGACTCTTTCCACATTTTGTCTTGTTACAGCCTGAATTTTAAATAGATTAAATGAATGTTGATTTTGTCACTGGCCTACACACAATACCCCATAATGTCAAAGTGGAATTTCTACAAATTAATTTAAAAAAAGAAAAAAACATGAGTAAGTCAATAAGTATTCAACCCCTTTGTTATGGTAAACCTAAATAAGTTCAGGAGTAAAAATGTGCTTAACACGTCACATAATAAGTTACATGGACTCACTCTGTGTGCAATAATAATGTTTATCATGATTTTTTAATGACTACCTCATCTCTGTACCCCACACAATTAAATGTAAGGTCCCTCAGTAGAGCAGTGAATTTCAAACACAGATTCAACCACAAAGACCAGGGAGGTTTTCCAATGCGTCCCAAGAAGGGCACCTATTGGTAGATTGGTAAAAACAAAAAATCAGACATTGAATATCCCTTTGAGCATGGTGAAGTTATCAATTACACATTGGATCATGTGCCAACACACCCAGTCACAACAAAGATACAGGCAGCATTCCCAGTGGTGGAAAAAGTACCCAATAGTCATAATTGAGTAAAAGTAATAGAAAATGACTCGAATAAAAGTGAAAGTCACCCAGTAAAATACTACTTGAGTAAAAGTAAAAAAGTATTTGGTTTAAAATATACTTAAGTATCAAAAGTAAATGTAAATCGCTAAAATATACTTAAGTATCAAAAGTCACACTCCACCACTCAGACATACGTTACAGATAGCCAGGGGCACACTCCACCACTCAGACATACTTTACAGATAGCCAGGGGTACACTCCACCACTCAGACATACGTTACAGATAGCCAGGGGTACACTCCACCACTCAGACATACTTTACAGATAGCCAGGGGCACACTCCACCACTCAGACATACGTTACAGATAGCCAGGGGCACACTCCACCACTCAGACATACGTTACAGATAGCCAGGGGCACACTCCACCACTCAGACATACGTTACAGATATCCAGGGGCACACTCTACCACTCAGACATACTTTACAGATAGCCAGGGGTACACTCCACCACTCAGACATACTTTACAGATAGCCAGGGGCACACTCCACCACTCAGACATACTTTACAGATAGCCAGGGGCACACTCCACCACTCAGACATACTTTACAGATAGCCAGGGGCACACTCCACCACTCAGACATACGTTACAGATAGCCAGGGGTACACTCCACCACTCAGACATACTTTACAGATAGCCAGGGGCACACTCTACCACTCAGACATACGTTACAGATAGCCAGGGGCACACTCCACCACTCAGACATACGTTACAGATAGCCAGGGGCACACTCCACCACTCAGACATACGTTACAGATAGCCAGGGGCACACTCCACCACTCAGACATACGTTACAGATAGCCAGGGGCACACTCTACCACTCAGACATACGTTACAGATAGCCAGGGGCACACTCCACCACTCAGACATACGTTACAGATAGCCAGGGGTACACTCCACCACTCAGACATACGTTACAGATAGCCAGGGGCACACTCTACCACTCAGACATACGTTACAGATAGCCAGGGGTACACTCTACCACTCAGACATACGTTACAGATAGCCAGGGGCACACTCCACCACTCAGACATACGTTACAGATAGCCAGGGGTACACTCCACCACTCAGACATACGTTACAGATAGCCAGGGGCACACTCTACCACTCAGACATACGTTACAGATAGCCAGGGGTACACTCTACCACTCAGACATATGTTACAGATAGCCAGGGGCACACTCCACCACTCAGACATACGTTACAGATAGCCAGGGGTACACTCCACCACTCAGACATACGTTACAGATAGCCAGGGGCACACTCTACCACTCAGACATACGTTACAGATAGCCAGGGGCACACTCCACCACTCAGACATACGTTACAGATAGCCAGGGGCACACTCCACCACTCAGACATACGTTACAGATAGCCAGGGGCACACTCCACCACTCAGACATACGTTACAGATAGCCAGGGGTACACTCCACCACTCAGACATACGTTACAGATAGCCAGGGGCACACTCTACCACTCAGACATACGTTACAGATAGCCAGGGGCACACTCCACCACTCAGACATACGTTACAGATAGCCAGGGGCACACTCCACCACTCAGACATACGTTACAGATAGCCAGGGGCACACTCTACCACTCAGACATACGTTACAGATAGCCAGGGGCACACTCCACCACTCAGACATACGTTACAGATAGCCAGGGGCACACTCCACCACTCAGACATACGTTACAGATAGCCAGGGGCACACTCCACCACTCAGACATACTTTACAGATAGCCAGGGGCACACTCTACCACTCAGACATACGTTACAGATAGCCAGGGGCACACTCCACCACTCAGACATACGTTACAGATAGCCAGGGGCACACTCCACCACTCAGACATACGTTACAGATAGCCAGGGGCACACTCCACCACTCAGACATACGTTACAGATAGCCAGGGGCACACTCCACCACTCAGACATACTTTACAGATTAAGCATTTGTGTTTAATGAGTCTGGCAGATCAGAGGCAGTAAGGATGACCATGGATGTTCTCTTGATAAGTATGCGAATTGGACAATTTTTAAGCATTCAAAATGTAACGAGTACTTTAGGGTGTCAGGGAAAATGTATGGAGTAAAAAGTTAATCATTTTCTTTAGGAATGTAGTGAAGTAAAAGTAGTCAAAAATATAAATAGTCAAGTAAAGTACAGATACTCCCCAAAGCTACTTAAGTAGCACTTTAAAGTATTTTTACTTAAGTACTTTACACCACTGATCCTTCCTAACTCAGTTGCCAGAGAGGAAGGAAACCGCTCAGGGATTTCACCATGAGGCCAATGGTGACTTTAAAACAGTTACAGAGTTTAATGGCTTTGATAGGAGAAAACAGGATGGATCAACTATATTATAATTACTCGCAATACTAACCTAATTGACATAGGGAAAAGAAGGAAACCTGTAAAGAATAAAAGATATTCCAAAACATGCATCCTGTTCGCAAAAAGGCACTAAAGTAATACGGCAAAAAAAATGTGGCAAAGCAATTAACTTTTTGGCTTGAATACAAAGTGTTATGTTTGGGATAAATCCAATACAGCACATTACTGAGTACCACTCTCCATATTTTCAAGCATAGTGGTGGCTGCGTCATGTTATGTGTATGCTTGTAATTGTTGAGGACTGGGGAGGTTTTCAGGAGAAAAAATAAATGGAATGGAGATAAGCGCAGGCAAAATCCTAGAGGGAAACCTGGTTCAGTCTGCTTTCCACCAGACACTGGGAGATTAATTCACCTTTCAGCAGGACAATAACCTAAAACACAAGACCAAATCTACACCAGTAACAGTGAATGTGTCTGAGTGGCCGAGTTACAGTTTTGACTGTAATCTGATTTTAAATCTATAAAAACACCTGAAAATGGTTCTCTAGCAATGATCAACAACCAATTAGACAAAACTTGAACAATTAAAAAAATAATAATGGGCAAATGTTGCACAATCCAGGTGTGGAAAACTCTTCGAGACGTACCTAGAAAGACTCACAGCTGTGATCCCTGCCAAAGGTGATTCTAACATGTATTGACTCAGGGAGTTGAAAGTCAGTAAGTAAGTAAGTAAGAATGCATATCTTATCAAGATATATTTGTGTTTTCTTTTTCATGATTATTTTGTACAAATGGTCGAATTTTTCTTTCCCTTTAACATGATCATTTCCATCACAATTGCATGCCAGCATGTTTCACATTCAAAATATTGGAGAGCTCCAGTTGTATAGAAGGAGTGTGAAAAATTCCAGATCCAAAGGTCAGACTGAGATATAGGCTAGACCAAACAGAGCACATTAACACATGTACAGCAGGTAAGAAGTCGGCTTAGCCAATGATCAACGTTAATGTTTTTCCGCCCTCAAAACAAACACAGCAAGACCGAAAGTAAGTTGGACAACGTTTGGCCTTTTTATAAAAAACTATTGGCTACCTGCTTGAACAAAAAATCCTAAATGAAATCCACAATGAAATTAAATAATACATTGACAGCTTGTTGGTTAAAATATGTCTGAATAAATGAAATATACAATGAAATCGCTATTTACAGATCGATGCGGTGAAATATATTGGCACAGTTGAATGGAGCAGAATGTTCTGTTTAATCTTTTCAAAACTGGTTGAATTGTTATTTTTCCCCTGTAGGCACCTGCAACTTACCACATGTGAGATAAATTATACAGTAAATGAGAATAACTGCTTCCAACTAAATTCATTCGAATTTTTTATCATTTAGTCCAGGACATTTTTGACTTTGAAGTGAAAAATCTAAATTTCAGTTGAGATTTTTTTATGCTTGGTCCTGTGCAGTTGTATGTCAAATCAAATCAAATGTTATTTGTCACATGCTTCGTAAACAACAGGTGTAGACTAACAGTGAAATGTTTACTTTTGGGCCCTTCCCAACAATGTAGAGAGAAAGAAAATGGAGAAATAACAGATTCAGATTATTTAACAGTCACATGTACAGGGTTGCAGGTGTGATTGCAGGGTACGTTGAAAAAGTAAATATGTAATAATAAAAGTAATAATAAATAAACAAAGAGTAACAATAACTTATACACAGGGTACCAGTACTGAGTCAATGTGCAAGGGCACAAGGTAATTGAAATAGAAATGTACAGTACATATAACTAGGAATAAAGTAACAAGTTAAACAAATACACATGTAAACACCAAAAGATTTTTCAATTTCAATGTACAGTACCAGTCAAAAGTTTGGACACACCTACTCATTCAAGGGGTTTTCTTATTTTTTTAAAAGTATTTTCTACATTGTAGAATAACAGTGAAGATGTCAAAACTATGAAATAACACATATGGAATCATGTAGTAACCAAAAAAAGTGTTAAACAAATGAAAACATTTGGAAAGGAAGACCCAGACTTAAATCTGCTGCAGAGGATACGTTCATTAGAGTTAACTGCACCTCAGATTGCAGCCCAAAAAATGCTTCAGAGTTCAAGTAACAGACACCTCAACATCAACTGTTCAGTGGAGACTGTGTGAATCAGGCATTTGTGGTCGAATTGCTGCAAATAAACCACTACTGAAGGACACCAATAAGAAGAAGAGACGTGCTTGGGCCAAGAAACACGAGCAATGGACGGACATTAGACTGGTGAAAATCTGTCCTTTGGTCTGTCCAAATTTGAGATTTTTGGTTCCAACCGCTGTCTTTGTGAGACGCAGAGTCTGTGAATGCATGAGTGGTTCCCACTGTGAAGCATGGAGGAGGAGGTGTGATGGTGCTTTGCTGGTGACACTGTCAGGGATTTACTTAGAATTCAGGGAACACATTCTGCAGCGATACACCATCCCACCGGGTTGCGCTTAGTGGGACTATCATTTGTTTTTCAACAGGACAATGACCCAAAACACCTCCAGGTGTATAAGGGCTATTTGACCAGGAAGGAGAGTGATGAGAGTGAGATGGTTTGGGATGAGTTGGACCGCAGAGTGAAGGAAAAGCAACCAACAAGTGCTTAGCATATGTGGGAACTCCTTCAAGATAGTTAGAAAAGCATTCCTCATGAAGCTGGTTGAGAGAATGCCAAGACTGTGCAAAGCTGTCATCAAGGCAAAGCGTGACTACTTTGAAGAATCTAAAATATATATTTTGATGTTTTTGACACTTTTTTGGTTACTACATGATTCAATGTGTTATTTCATAGTTTTGATGTATTCACTATTAATCTACAATGTAGAAAATACTAAAAATAAAGAAAACCCCTTTTGAGTGGTGCTGTATTTTAAAAGAAATAGTGATTCATACAAGGGTCAGTCTGCCAATATTTGACTGAATCTGTAGGCTATGGCCTATGCCTGCTCATCAAATTATAGGCTAATAGATTTTCAGTCATGATTAATTCTTAGCTACAGTAGCACCAGGAAATTCTCCCAGTTGAAAATATATTAATCTTCACTCCTCAAATGACTGAGACGGTATCCAGACTATTCATATCTGATAGGTTACTGGAAGCAGAAGATGATCCATTATATTGTAATGAAACAGCAGGGAGCAGGTCTCGAACCCGCGACCTTCTAGCCCGAGGTCCGGCGCGCTATCGACTGTGCCGCAAAAGCATGCTCTTGCGTTGATTTCCGCGCTCATAAACCCAGGGTCGTTACACTATTGACCAGATACTCAAATGGCTGCTCTAACAATTAAAATAAATGCCTTCGAAAATGGGAGGCAGTCAGGAGGAGTCGAGATCAGGTGGGACCCTTCTAGCCAATGAAAGGGCAAATACGCATGTGAACAATAGGCACAACTGCAATAAAAAATATTTTTTCTCTCAAAGTAACCGGGATGTCACGTGTCCTACTTAGCTAGCTATCCCGTACACTCGTAACAACGTAAGCAGTACGGCACTTCTATTCGATCAAATACGCCTCACGCAGCAAATAAGCCATTACATTTTTTGTGGACCAAATTCGACACTCACTGACCTCCATACAAAAACTAATCGGTTGTTGAGCGAAAAAAAAAAACTAAAAACCGCAACCTGCTAGACAAGACAGATTTTGGGCCCAGTTATCACTCTCGCTTCGCCTCTTCCTGTACTAAAAACATTGTGCAAATGTACAGAAGGGCTAGGCTTTCGATACAGTGTTCAAAACATGCACGGCGAAGCTAATTTCACAGAAACTCAACTCTCTTTGACCAACCGACGGTGTTCATTAGGCCTACTGTATTCAAGCATAATTTCTTACCTGCTCGGTCTAATGCATTGCCGTCTTGCACCACGAATAGTTTGAAAATAAATGTTGTTTTTAATTGGTGCTTTTAAAAGTTACCATAGCTACGAACTCAAATGGCACAGGTGCAACATTGTGAGGTCATACTTGCATACATGTTGAGACGATTACAGTAGCCAGAGGTCTTGGCTTAATTTCTAGGCACAACTCCAGACCTGCTCCCTGCTGTTTCATTACAATATAATGGATCATCTTCTGCTTCCAGTAACCTATCAGATTGTAAACGATTTTTTATTTATATATATTTTTTACATATTATACCTCTTTATAATGCGTTGCAAACTGAATGTTCGATAACATTGATTATTAGCCTATTAATCATTTGCGAGATCATGCGTCTTTTCGAATGACTTTGCACTACTAGCTTATTTTTACACCCGTTAGGCCTACCCCAATACCATGAAATGCAAGACATTTTCATTCCAAAATCTATATTTTCCAGTAGATAATACAACTTTTTTTTAGAGAGAAAAGGACGTAATCCGACATTTAAACCTATGATGGAGAGAATATTGAGACCTGCACCATCTATTGACGACCACAAAGTGGCAGTAAAGACCATCTGTTGCTTTATGCAATTGTCACTGGAACTGCAGTAATGACTTGTTAATCACACCATCTGATTGAACAATAGACTTATATGCTTGAACCTTCAAAACAATTGTTAGGACTATGATCTAAAGCCGTATACACACACAAATATAGCCTAACATTGGAAAACCAGTCCCAAGTCATTTCACTTGTCTGTTCATTAGGCTAATCATACCATGTGCACTTGGGAAGATCAAATTAAACGTTATTGGTCACATACACATATTTGGCAGATGTTATTGTGGGTGTAGTTAAATGCTTGGACTTTAGGAGCTAGAAGCAGAGCTTCCATGTCTGTCAGCGTCATCTTGTACCAAAAACTTCTCAAAGAAGAAATGTACTTTTAATACATGTAATTATAAAATGAATAACAAACTTATGAGGTAAAGTAGCCTACTGAAAAATCAGCTGAAGGAAATTGTCATTTTCAAGGGTGCCCAGGTTCCAAATCAAAAGGCTAGCTGCATTTCAGTTGGAAATGAATTGTTGTTTCACAATGTAAGACCAAGAATTAGGGTCTATATTAATTGAAATGATCATAAATGACCATAGGCCTATAGACAGTTCCGATTGTAAAGCATTTCTATAAGGCCTCTTCTGGCACAACAGGGGTAGGCCTGATTACCAACAGCGATGAGACAGCCTACACGGAGGAGGTGAGAGCCCTGGCGGACTGGTGCCAGGAGAATAACCTTTAAACACAAGTATTTTCGCTGCACGTGCAATAACATCTGCAAATCTGTGTAGCCTACACGACCAATAAACATTGATTTGATAAGATGGGATAATGGTTCACCCCTGACATTATTGGATGGACATGACATTAAGGAGATTACATTATGACAGAGATGACATTATCAACCTCTAATGCATTCATTCCAATCTGTGACTGTAATAGTCCAGTGAGTAATGTAGTAGGTCTACACTTAATAACTTTGATGTACTCATAATATGAGTATATCAGAGTTGCGTTAAAAGCTGGGGATGCGTCCCAAATGGCATCCTATTCCCTGGCCTGTATAGTGCACCACTTTTGACCAGGACCTATGGTCAAAAGTAGTGCATTATGTAGGGAATAAAGTACAATTTGGGACACATAATAAATCATCATTACATAGGCTTGTTTCAACAATTATATTCAATCATATGACTGGATTTGTCAAGAGAATATTCCAAATGTTTATTCTAGCTACACGATTAAGTCTTATGTCACCAGTGTTTTTACATATTGAAATGACAACATCTCTGACATCTTATAAGGCTATAATTGGATGAATCGTTATATAAGCTCTATTCTATATTGGTATTACCATCACTTTGTCAACATAGTTGTTTTGCTTCGCCTTAACTTATAAATCTGTAATTTCTATTGGATTCCACATTGCATTTCATCCAACACCCAATTTAAAATATTTGTTTTATCCAATTAGGTTGAGATTTGTTTATAAACCATAGATAGCATGAATATGGCAATGTATAGATTCTACTATTAGGGGGCAGCATCTATTATGTTTTGCATTGTTTATGTGGGAGGTATTTCAGTAAAAGTCTATGCAGTCTGTTATCAGCAACACCATTGCCTTCCAGGACTGATCTGTGATGATGGACCTCTCCCACGGAGATCTTAATAACCCAATGACCTTCTATTCAGACCAAAAAACACCATAGAGAGAATCTGTTACCAAGAAACCAATAAAGGTTCTTCAGATCATACAGTGATTACAAGGGAAAATTCCCCCAAAGCGCACCAATTTTGCCTCTGCTTGTCAGCACATGGTCACATTTTGCCCATTCATGGCAAGCCTGATAAGGCGAAATATGAGCATCAGGCCTACATGTCGACAGACTGTCTGTCTCTGTCTCTGGTTGCGTCCCAAATTACACCCTATCCCTACATAGACAGTGCACTACTTTTGACCAGACCCCTATGGCCAGACCACTCAGTAAACATTTAATTGTACAGTTTACACACCACTGTATCCTGTGCATAAGACAAAACTCTGATATGATTTTGATAGGCCCTGGTCAAAAGTAGCGGGTTATAGAGGTAAGAGGGTGCCATTTGTGAGGTAACCTTTGTCTCTGTACAATGTGTACCTCTCCACTGGTTGTGAGGCCCAGGACCCCCCCCCCCCCCTCATTAATTTATTATTTCTTAAGGGTACAGTAGCCTTCTCTTCATACACTGTTACTCTTTTAAAGGTACAGTAGCCCTCTCTTCATTCACATTCACTGTTACTCTTTTAAAGGTACAGTAGTCCTCTCTTCATTCACTGTTACTCTTTTAAAGGTACAGTAGTCCTCTCTTCATTCACTGTTACTCTTTTAAAGGTACAGTAGTCCTCTCTTCATTCACTGTTACTCTTTTAAAGGTACAGTAGTCATTTTATCATTCACTGTTTCTCTTTTAAAGGTGCAGTAGTCCTCTCTTCATTCACTGTTACTCTTTTAAAGGTACAGTAGTCCTTTTATCATTCACTGTTTCTCTTTTAAAGGTGCAGTAGTCCTCTCTTCATTCACTGTTTCTCTTTTAAATGTGCAGTAGTCCTCTCGCTATTCACTCTTTCTGTTCTAGGAAGAAGAACTATGTTAAATCCCAAATGGCACACTTTTTCCCATTTAGAGCTCTACAACAGTAGTGCACTATATAGGGAATAGTATTCCATTTGGGAAGCAGTCATAACCCTTTTTGAACTCAACCCTTTTGGTGACTGACACACACACCCTCCATCTTAGGTGACCCAATTTCCTTTGGTAGCAGCCGTGGGAATGCAACATCTGAATACAAACTGACCAGAATGTTTTTTTTTTTGTGCGTCCATGAAATCATTGAACTAATCAATTACTGTAAAAAGATTACTGAAGATTTGGATATAAACGATTGGCAGCACGACCGTGAGAAGTACTCTTGTTTGCTAGGTCTAAAAGACAATTTAAGATAAAATATGTATGTTTAGTTTCAAACACTTTGAATTGTTTTATTTATTATTGCTGTATATCATGAGATTTGACAAATCAATTCCTATCAGTTCCATTCTTCCCCTTGGGTGGGGAGAAGGCCACCTGGTTCAATGATCCAATTTTAACCATGACTCTCTGCTCAAGCAACGGAACTGCACTCTGCCGAGTGATAATCCTCATGAGGTCAAACTAACATTGCAGCAGTAGAGATTAACTTAAATTCAGATAATGACTTTACATGGCCTTACCTGGTTATACAATACGGGTGTAGGGTGAGGTTGCCCCTAGATGCTGATCTGGGATCAGTTTAGCATTTTCAGTTTTGCATGGCCTGGCACATTGACGTAAACATGTTGCTTTAGACCCCTCAATTGGTTTGATATCAGTCACCACTTTGAATTTGCACAAACTGTGAATCATCACTATCATAACTAGTGTGATGTCTCAACATGTTCCATAACCTACGGTCTAAGGAACATACAACTCCATGCCTATTGGATCTGCTAAAATATATCTGTCAGTATAGGACTTAACTTATTTAGTGGCCTTGTGGTTAGAGTTTGGAAGGTTGGGAGTTTGATCCCTGGCTAAGTCATACAAAACGCTGTAAAATGGGGCCAGATGCATCTCTGTTTGGCACTTAGTATTAACTAAATAGATTAGGGGTAAGGCTCTGCGATAGACTAGCGTCCTGTCCAGGGGGTGTACATGTACATCAATATTTATGCCATTTAGAAGACATTTTTATCCAAAGCTGCCATTAAGATGCCTCACGCCATAGAAACAGGATATAGGCTCCTGCTCCTACGAGCTGCTCTGGCTTGCACAAGCCAAGGCTACTTATAGGCCCAATATATGAAGATATTATTCACTGCTCCAGTCAGTGTCCCTATTCATCCAATGATCCTTACCCACCAATTTCACTACGAACTTGAATCCTAGCCCTGCCATGTTATAATAGGACCAATGAGATTAGGATTAACCTGGTTTGAGTGGCAAGAAGAAAATACATTCTATTGTGCCTCCCTCTATGGCCCCAGGGTAAAGTTTCCCCTAAGTACTTCCTCTCCCCCAATCCTAACCTTAACCATTAGTGTGGGAAATGCAAAACTGACCCAAGATCACCGTCTAGGAGCAACTTCACCCTGTCTGTACGCTGAAACAGGAAACTCAACAGTGCCACAGACACTAGGAGAGGAAGTAAGGGCTAGTGTCCATATCCTGGTGTTACAACATCTGAGGGACACATACATGCAGTACCAGTCAAATGTTTGGACACACCTACTCATTCAAGGGGTTTTCTTTATTTTTTACTATTTTCTACATTGTGGAATAATAGTGAAGACATCTAAACTATGAAATAACACATTTGGAATCATATAGTAACCAAAAAAGCGTTCAACAAATCAAAATATATTATATTTTTGAGATTCTTCAAAGTAGCCACCCTTTGCCTTGATGACAGCTTTGCACACTCTTGCCATTCTCTCAACCAGCTTAATGAGGTAGTCACCTGGAATGCATTTTAATTAACAGGTGTGCCTTGTTAAAAGTTAATTTGTGGAATGTATTTTCTTAATGCTTTTGAGCCAATCAGTTGTGACAAGGTAGGGGTGGTATACAGAAGATAGCCCTATTTGGTAAAAGACCAAGTCCATCTTATGTAAAGAACAGCTCAAATAAGCAAAGCAAAACGACAGTCCATCATTACCTTAAGACCTGAAGTTCAGTCAATCTGGAAAATTTGAAGAACTTTGAAAGTTTCTTCAAGTGCAGTTGCAAAAACCATCAAGCGCTATGATGAAACTGGCACTCATGAGGACCGTCACAGGAAAGGAAGACCCAGAGTTACCTCTGCTGCAGAGGATAAGTTCATTAGCAGCCCAAATAAATGCTTCACAGAGTTCAAGTAACAGACACAAATCAACATCAACTGTTCAGAGGAGACTGCATGAATCAGGCCTTCGTGGTCGAATTGCTGCAAAGAAACCACTACTAAAGGACATCAATAAGAAGAAGAGACTTTCTTGGGCCAAGAAACACGAGCAATGAACATTAGACTGGTGGAAATCTGTCCTTTAGTCTGATGAGTTCAAATGTGCAATTTTTGGTTTCAACTGCCGTGTCTTTGTGAGACGCAGAGTAGGTGAATGGATGATCTCGGCATGAGTGGTTCCCACCGCGAAGCCTCTAGGAGGAGGTGTGATGGTGCTTTGCTGGTGACACTGTCAGTGATTTATTTAGAATTCAAGGCACACTTAACGAGCATGGCTACCACAGCATTCTGCAGCAATACGCCATCCCATCTATTTTGCGCTTAGTTGGACTATCATTTGTTTTTCAACAGGACAATGACCCAAAACACAACTTCAGGCTGTGTAAGGGCTATTTGACAAAGAAGGAGAGTGATTGAGTGCTGCATCAGATAACCTGGCCTCCACAATCACCGACCTCAATCCAATTGAGATGGTTTGGGATGAGTTGGACCGCAGAGTGAAGAAAAAGCAGCCAACAAGTGGTCAGCATATCTGGGAACTCCTTCAAGACTGTTGGAAAAGCATTCCTCATGAAGCTGGTTAAGAGAATGCCAAGAGTGTGCAAAACTGTCATCAAGGCAAATGGTGATTTCTTTGAAGAATCTAAAATCTAAAATATATTTTGATTTGTTTTACACTTTTTTGGGTACTACATGATTCCATCTGTTATTTCATAGTGTTGATGTCTTCACTATTATTCTACACTGTAGAAAATAGTAAAAACCCTTGAATGAGTAAGTGTGTCCAAACTTTTGACTGGTGCTGTACTTTCAGTCAAGTGATACAACTATAAAGAGATTCCTCAAAATCAAAAGGGAAGTAAACGGATGATAGTCGGAAAATCTGAGCATTTCAACAATGGAACCAGTGTTCTGATATCTACTCACGTGTTGGTAGATCACACCTGCAGGTGGGTTGTGCCAGAAAATATTTTAGCCATGATTGTAATTGTAATGACAGGCTTGTCACTGTGGGTGACAGATTGTGTGAGCAATTACAAGGTTAAATCGTTTCCATAATTGAACTCACAAAATCCCACTGTCACATTCCAAGATTCCATCTGTCCATCCTGTATAGATAGACTCCCAGGAAAATAAATCAAGTATTTTTTTATGTAATTACACAGAACGTCTCTCCTTTCCAATCACCGTCAGATATTCACTCCAGCAGTAAATGTTCCTGTCACGAACAGTCAAGGCAACCATCTTCTCACCTTAGCTTTGCTCCACACACCATGGCATAGACTGACCAGGTGAATCCAGGCGAAAGCTTTGATGCCTTACAGTTAATTCCACTTCAATCAGTGTAGATGAAGGTGAGGAGAGGTTAAATAAGGATTTTTAAGCCTTGAGTCAATTGAAACATGGATTGTGTTTATGTGCCATACAGAGGGTGAACGGGCAAGACAAAATATTGACGTGCCTTTCACGGCGTATGGTAGTAGGTGCCAGGCGCACCGGTTTGAGTGTGTCCAGAAATGCAACGCTGCTGGGTTTTTCACTCTCAACAGTTTCCCATGTGTATCAAAAATGGTCCATCACCCAACGGACATCCAGCCAACTTGACACAACAGTGGGAAGCATTGGAGTCAACATGGGCCAGCATCCCTGTGGAATGCTTGACACCTTGTAGAGTCCATGCCCTGGCAAATTGAGGCTGTTCTAAGGGCAAAAGGGGGTGCAACTCAATATTAGGACAGTGTTCCTAATGTTTTGTACACTCAGTGTATACACATGCATGTAATAAAATAAAGATGCACAAACTATGAATGGGTTTTAATGAAATAGTCTGTTAACTTTACTCCACTGACCAGGTTTACATTGCATGTCGACTTCCTGAAATAGAAGAGGACTGTGCCTTCCAACCACCTGCTGCTGTTAAAGCTGTAAGACTGCAGTGAGAGGAAATGGAAAAGCTAAACTAACCATGTATGAGATTATGAGGAAGGCCCCAGTCACGTGGTTTGGATTGACACTGTGGTGTTATGGCTCTAGGATTTACACTGAGGAAAGGAAGCCTTTTGTGGATTATACTAGAGGTCACAGGGTTCAAATTGAGCGTCTGGAGGGAAGTGAATGTAAAAGTGGTTTGTTTTGAGTGTCTGAGTTGTTTGGCACTGTCCAGAGACAACCCATAGCCCCTGACTAGCCCTAACGTACATTGCAGATCAAAAAGGATGGAATTGGTATGAAGCAATATGGCAAAATTTCCACATAGGGGAAGGTGGAGTTACCACCATTTCCCTTTTACCTATTCAACTCTTTCAGATCTACATGACAGGCCTAGGCCCTTGGGGGTAGAGGGTAGGGGACAAAGTGCACTTGTCTGAGTATGTTTCCTGTCATAGCACAGGAATCGAATGCATGAGTCACATGTTGGCCTGCCCCAAATTGTACCGTGCTGGCTCTGATATTTTTCTTTTCATATTGTCCCTTCCAGTGCGGTTCCATCAGTAGGGATGGATGCCTTGCCAGCCCAGGACAGCGCTGCCTTGTTTGGCTCAGTAGTGATGGATGCATAGCCAGCCCAGGGCAGCTCTGCCTTGTTTGGCTCAGTAGTGATGGATGCATAGCCAGCCCAAGACAGCTCTGCCTTGTTTGGCTCAGTAGTGATGGATGCGTAGCCAGCCCAGGACAGCTCTGCTTGGCTTGGCTCAGTAGTGATGGATGCATAGCCAGCCCAGGACAGCTCTGCCTTGTTTGGCTCAGTAGTGATGGATGCGTAGCCAGCCCAGGACAGCTCTGCTTGGCTTGGCTCAGTAGTGATGGATGCATAGCCAGCCAAGGACAGCTCTGCCTTGTTTGGCTCAGTAGTGATGGATGCATAGCCAGCCCAGGACAACTTGGCTTGGTTCAGTAGTGATGGATGCTTAGCCAGCTCAGGAATGCCACAGTAGGGATGGATTTGTAGCCAGCCCAGGACAGCTCGGCTAGGATTGGCTCACTAGTGATGGATTTGTAGCCAGCCCAGGACACTTCGGCTTGGCTCAGTAGTGATGGATGCGTAACCAGCTCAAGATAGCTCGACTTGGCACAGTAGAGATGGATGCGTAGCCAGCCCAGAAATGGCTCACTAGTGATGGATGCGTAGCCAGCCCAGGAATAGTACAGTAGTGATGGATACGTAGCCAGCCCAGGAATGGCTCACTAGTGATGGATGCGTAGCCAGCCCAGGAATAGTACAGTAGAGATGGATGCGTAGCAAGCCCAGAAATGGCTCACTAGTGATGTATGCATAGCCATCCCAGGAATAGTACAGTAGTGATGGATGCGTAGCCAGCCCATGAATAGTACAGTAGTGATGGATGCGTAGCCAGCCCAGGAATAGTACAGTAGTGATGGATGCGTAGCCAGCCCAGGAATAGTACAGTAGTGATGGATGCATAGCCAGCCCAGGAATAGTACAGTAGTGATGGATGTGTAGCCAGCCCAGGAATAGTACAGTAGTGATGGATGCATAGCCAGCCCAGGAATAGTACAGTAGTGATGGATGTGTAGCCATCCCAGGAATAGTACAGTAGTGATGGATGTGTAGCCAGCCCAGGAATAATACAGTAGTGATGGATGTGTAGCCAGCCCAGGAATAGTACAGTAGTGATGGATGCGTAGCCAGCCCAGGAATAGCTCACTAGTGTGAAAAAAAGTATAAGGTTAGGGGTTTGGGGTTACGTGCTTCTGCTAAATGGGATTATACTGGTGCGCTCTGTCAGGCTGTTTTGTTTTGATCAATAGCCACAGAAATCTGTCATGCCATTTCAGCCTAATTCACCTGTTAAACACATTTTACAGCTTCAAAGGCCCAATCGGCTGTGCTCATGAATTAGTGGAAGTTTTGTTTGTTTGTTGGTTTTTCTATGAGTGTTGAGGCATGTAATGTGAGAGAAGTAGATATTTGATGGCCGTGTGCCTAGTGAGTTTACCTGACAGGTTATTGGCAGAGAAAAGATATTTGAATACCTGTACTTGGAAACGGTCTCTGGCTTTGTAATATGATAATGCTTACATCAGTATGTGTTTGCGTATTATCACGCAACTGTACTGCGTGTTGGCCATTGTGGCGATCAAGACATCCATACAATCGAATAATCTGTCAAACAAACAAACATGTCGTACGTCAGAAAATGAGCTACAGCGTTTGGTTTAATTCCCCATTACAGTAGTACTATTGTCCCTCTATTTTGCCTCTAGACCTATTAGTCTAGGTGTGGCGTAAACAATACAACACATTTACATTGAAAGTACTACTCAGTCACAATAAGCACTACTAAGCTCTAACACACTGGGCTATCAGTTACTGTCTATCAGACTTGCCTTCCACATACCAGTGTTTGTCAGTCAGCTGACATAACATCATCAGCAACTGACTCCATTCACACACAAGGCTGCAAACCCACCCTCGTGATACTGCCATTCCCTAGGTGCCTCCCTCTGCCCAGTCATTGAGTGCAGACACACAGATGTATGTGCACGCACACACACACCCAGACATATAAACGCACACACACGCATGCGCACACTCTTCCTCTTCCCCCTAGCAGCCTTTCTCCACTCACCCTCTCATTTTCATAGATGCTACCCCTCCCCCATGTTCAGTGAGCAAATACCTAACTTTGTCCACACTCTCCCCCTGTTAGCGAAATCCCCTTCCACCATATGCTTGAGGTAGCTTCCTGTTTTTGTCTTTGTCTCCCATGTTTAGCTGTACTGTATGGTTGTTGGCTGGCTGTTGTGTAGTCCTTACTTACTACCACATGTCAGTCTGGTCCTCTTAAAGGAAAATTCCACTCGAAAACTATATTTTGGTATTTTTTTCATTAGTCCACTGTTGACACAGTCGCAAAATATTTTGCATGTTAGCGGTCAAGTTTTCAAGATAGTGGACATTCAAGAAGCGAAGTGTCACTTGCCACATCATCATGATGATGCGTTTTGAATCATATGACGCATTTTGCATCATATGATGACGCGTTTTACATCATCATGATGATGTGGCAAGTGACACTTCGCTTCTTGAAAGGCCAATGTCGTGTCCAATATCGTGACTGCTGACATGCGAAACATTTTGGGACTGTATTAAAGGTGCAATATGCAGAAGGCGCACCGCCATTTCCTGGTTGCAAGTACAAATAGTTTGCCTAATTTCAGATTATGTGACAAAACAATCCATGGATTATGTAGAGCACCTTTACCCTACAAGGTCCGTTGCCTGCTGGTATTCTGTTCTACCTGAAAATTTATTAAACACACCTGGTGTCCCAGTTCTAAGTCAGTCCCTGATTAGAGGGGAACAATGAAAAAATGCAGTGAAACTGGCTTCGAGGTCCCGAGTTGACTTTGAAAGGTGTAGAGAAACATTGTACCATTTAAACCGCTGTGAAATATATTTTCATTTAACCAAAATATTGTAATTTCAGCTGTTTGAAACTGGTGTAGAAAACTGAAAGTAAAAGACGCAAAAACTTGAGAATGGGAAGCATAGAAATAGAGCACATAGAACCGATGTACCACTCCTTACACTTGTGTTCAATGAGAATGGCAGATCTATAACTCACAATTCTATGTGAATTTGGTCAGGTCACCCAAAAAGTTACATATTGCAGCTTTAACAGTGGACTAATGAAGGAAAAGGTTTTTGAGTGGATTTGTCTTTAAACTAGTAGATATGCATATGACACCAAAAAAACAAACATGTATTGGTCACATACATGTGTTTAGCAGATGTTATTATGGGTGTAGCAAAATGCTTGTAAATGCACCACCAACTGAACACCTGGTTTGATTGCTCCTCACAAACAACGGCCTCTATATCAGTAACCCCTGAGAAAAGTGGGTCTAGAACTTGGAATAGAACTTGCATGAATTGTTATGTCATATTCTGTACCTATTTATTCATTAATTAACAGCCATCCGGACGAGAAAACAACAATAAAAGGAGGAAAATGTGTTAATTTAAGTCTTTTTCGGTCCTTTGTTTTCAGTTGGAACGTTACCCTTCCTCATGTCAGTTTTCTAGACCAGGAAATTCTTCAGGGATTTCCGCAAATGGGAAAGAAACATGCCCTCTCCTTTATCTCCTTTGTCACCGTTGACCTTAAAACAACATCAATGTCAATAGCGCTTTGTCATAGAGCACATCATGTTTCTTATTACTCATCTTGAAGTCAACAGACCATTCCATCATGTATCTAATGACCCTTTTGTTGATAAAGTGAAAAATATATCCCCCCAGTAGTGATCACACATGACTATTGTGAACCCAGGCATGTTTGCAGTGTATAGGTTTTTACGAGAGGTCAGCAGCTCTTTGGTGGGCTGTTGTGGGTTTTTTGACCCTGGCTTTTATGGCCATGTTAGTACAGTGTTAGGTGACATGTTGTTGGAGCTCTTACTGAAGGGAGGGGGGTGGTTCTTAGACAACCCTCCCCACGGTGCCTTGCCTGTACTGGGAGGAGTGACACAATTAGAGGGGGATCGAATGTGGTGCTCTGGTGCTCCTCAATGACAATGGGCTGGGAAATGACTTATAAGGACGTTTCACAAAGAACAATGGAAGAAATCCTTTGTTTTTGTCATTTTGCCACTGGTGTCACACCCCAGGGTACCCCGGGAGACTGGTGCTCTGCCAGACTCATATATGTAGTCAGTAAGGCAGAAACCTTTGTAGCCTTTCCCATAATTAATATCCTATATCTAGAAATCAACAAAAATGGCCACTTGCAGAAACTATTAGCAACTAGTAAACTCAGTTACGGTCGACAAAGTACCAATATAAAGTTGTCATTGTGTTTACCATGCGTCACAAGGCAAATTGTGGTGTAGATATTGGGGGGCGAATATCTACACCACAGGTCCTACCCGGCAGGTCCTACACCACAGGTCCTACACCACAGGTCCTACCCGGAATGTTTTTTACATTTTAAAACATAGATCCTGCAATTATACACTGTTAGAGATGACAAATTATTATTCTCTTGAGGGGTTTATGGAGGAGTATCTGGAGGGGGTTATGTGGAGGGATATCTGGAGTAGTATCTGGAGGGGGTATGTGGAGGGATATCTGGAGGGGGTATGTGGAGGGATATCTGGAGGAGTATCTTGAGGGGGTATGGAGGGGTATCTGGAGAGGTATCTGGAGGGGTATCTGGAGGGGGGTATATGGATGGATATCTGGAGAGGTATCTGGAGGGGGTATGGAGGGGTATCTGGAGGGGTATCTGGAGGGATATCTGGAGGAGTATCTGAAGGGGGTATGGAGGGGTATCTGGAGAGGTATTTGGAGAGGTATCTGGAGGGGGTATGGAGGGGTATCTGGAGAAGTATCTGGAGGGGTATCTGGATGGATATCTGGGAGAGTATCTGGAGGGGGTATGGATGGGTATCTGGAGGGGGTATGGAGGGGTATCTGAAGGGGGATATCTGGAGGAGTATCTGGAGGGGGTATGGAGGGGTATCTGGAGGGGTATCTGGAGGGGGGTATATGGATGAATATCTGGAGGAGTATCTGGAGGGGGTATGGAGGGGTATCTGGAGGGGGGTATATGGATGGATATCTGGAGGAGTATCTGGAGGGGGTATGGAGGGGTATATGGAGGAGTATCTGGAGGGGTATCTGGAGTGGGGTATGGAGGGGTATCTGGAGGAGTATCTGGAGGGGGTATGGAGGAGTATCTGGAGGGGGTATCTGGAGGGGTATCTGGAGGGGGGTATATGTAGGGATATCTGGAGGAGTATCTGGAAGGGGGTATGGAGGGGTATCTGGATGAGTATCTGGAGGGGGTATGGAGGGGTATCTGGAGGAAGTATGGAGGGGTATCTGGAGGGGGTATATGGAGGGATATCTGGAGGAGTATCTGGAGGGGGTATGGAGGGGTATCTGGAGGGGGTATCTGGATGAGTATCTGGAGGGGGTATGGAGGGGTATCTGGAGGAAGTATGGAGGGGTATCTGGAGGGGGTATATGGAGGGATATCTGGAGGAGTATCTGGAGGGGGTATGGAGGGGGTATCTGGAGGGGTATCTGGGTGGGGTATGGAGGGGTATCTGGAGGGGGTATCTGGTGGGGGAATCTGGAGGGGTATATGGAGGGGGTATATGGAGGGGTATCTGGAGGGGGGTATATGGATGGGGAATCTGGAGGGGGGTATATGGAGGGGTATCTGGGGGGGAATCTGGAGGGGTATCTGGAGGAGTATCTGGAGGGGGTATGGAGGGGTATCTGGGGGGGCATCTGGAGGGGTATCTGGAGGAGTATCTGGAGGGGTGTAAGGAGGGTATATGGAGGGGGTATTTTGAGGGAGTATGGAGGGTATCTGGAGAGGGTATGGAGGGGTATCTGGAGGGGGTATGGAGGGGTATCTGGATGAGTATCTGGAGGGGGTATGGAGGGGTATCTGGAGGAAGTATGGAGGGGGTATATGGAGGGATATCTGGAGGGATATCTGGAGGAGTATCTGGAGGGGGTATGGAGGGGTATCTGGATGAGTATCTGGAGGGGGTATGGAGGGGTATCTGGAGGAAGTATGGAGGGGTATCTGGAGGGGGTATATGCAGGGATATCTGGAGGAGTATCTGGAGGGGGTATATGGAGGGGTATCTGGATGGGGTATGGAGGGGTATCTGGAGGGGGTATCTGGTGGGGGAATCTGGAGGGGTATATGGAGGGGGTATATGGAGGGGTATCTGGAGGGGGGTATATGGATGGGGAATCTGGAGGGGGGTATATGGAGGGGTATCTGGGGGGGAATCTGGAGGGGTATCTGGGGGGGAATCTGGAGGGGTATCTGGAGGAGTATCTGGAGGGGTGTAAGGAGGGTATATGGAGGGGGTATTTTGAGGGAGTATGGAGGGTATCTGGAGGGGGGTATATGGAGGGGTATCTGGAGGGGTGTATATGGAGTGGTATTTTGAAAATGCAGTATAAGTGGAACTCACGCATTTTGTAATTAACTATACGACATATTTCTTCAAAATCTGGAAACGCTGGACAGTTACTTTAAAGAAAATTCTCTGCAATTCTTCACATTTCGACACAATGACGTGTTCATATACAATCTGTGGCCCTCCACCTTCCACCTTTTTTTGAGGCAGTGGCCCATGGCAATTTCACCTACACCACCATGCATTATTTTTACAGTTGTATTTTCTTCATTATATATGACCTTTTCTTTTCAGTTGCCAGGATGGAGAGTTCTTAAGACCGTTGGAGAGGGCTTTCCTCTTCCTGACACAAAATGGCAGTTGTGTTATTCTGTCTTGTTTTTCCTCCTTTTCATATGAGTACAGCATCACCCCTGAGGGGAATTCACCTGGTGTGACTTGGGATGTGTTGTGACATGTTACCCGTGTTCTTTACGAGATGATTTTCATGAGGTGATTCTAATTAAGCGTAATATGAGTGGGCTTGTTGACATCATTACTGGCAGTCTGGCACCTTCTAACATCTCTTTGAAATCTGCAGATCCACTGCGCCCTGCCTGCAATGATTTGGTTCTATCATATCTTTTTAATGTTACATTTTTTTAGGGTGTTAGATTCTGAGAAGACTCTCTGGGTTCGCTGCATTTCATTTTGAATTGTGCAGTCAGAGGTGCTAATAGCACGTTTGAATAGCTACATACTGTACTTCTGTTGTGTGAATGCAGTGTTTGTGGAAGTCACACAAGACTCCCTCTGTTGAACTTGCTTAGAGGGAGACGGCCATTTGACATCGCAGCTCCAAAGGCCCATCTGTTGTGATGGGGGGGTTATTCTAGAATGAACAAAACCAGTATTTCATGAGAATCAACAGTTATGCTGATGACTCAACACTATACACACCAGCTATCACAGCAGGTGAAACCACTACAACACTTAAGAGCTGCATTCAGAATGGGTAAGTTAGGACTAACTTTACCCCTACTTACATGTACAAATTACCTTGACTAACCTGTACCCCTGCACATTGACTTGGTACCGGTACCCCCGTGTAAAGCCTCGCTATTATTTTATTGGGTTACTTTTTATTGTATTTTTTACTTTAGTTTATTTAGTAAATATTTTCTTAACTCTATTTCTTGAACTGCATTGTTGGTTAAGTGCTTGTAACTAAGCATTTCACAGTAAGGTCTAAACCTGCAATTTTCAGCGCATGTGACAATTAAAATTTGATTTGAATATTTCCAAAACTAAAAGCATTTTATTTGGGACAAATCATTCATTCAACTAAATCTTGTAATGAATAATTTGGTAATTGAGCAAGTTGAGACTCAACAGCTTGGAGTAACCCTGGATTGTAAACTGTCATGGCCAAAACATATTGATACAACAGTAGCTATGATGGGGAGAAGTCTGTCCATAATAAAGCAGTCTAAACAGCACTAACAACAAGGCAGGTCCTACCGGCCCTCGTTTTGTCACACCTGGACTACTGTTCAGTCGTGTGTTTAGCTGCCACAGAGGGACTTAGGAAAAGTACAATTTGCCCAGGACAGGGCAGAATGGCTGGCCCTTAAATGTATACGAAGAGCTAACAATAATATGCATGTCAATCTCTCCTGGCTCAAAGTATAGGAGAGATAGACTTCATCACTACTTGTATTTTTGAGAGGTACTGACATGTTGAATGCACAGAGCTGTTTGTTTAAACTAATAGCACACAGCTCTGACACCCATACATACCCCACAAGACATGCCACCAGAGGTCTCTTCACAATCCCCAAGTCCAGAACAAACTATGGGAGATGCAGAGTACTACATAGAGCCAGGACTACATGGAACTCTATTCCACAGTACTACATAGAGCCACGACTACATGGAACTCTATTCCACAGTACTACATAGAGCCACGACTACATGGAACTCTATTCCACAGTACTACATAGAGCCACGACTACATGGAACTCTATTCCAGTCCTACATAGAGCCACGACTACATGGAACTCTATTCCACAGTACTACATAGAGCCACGACTACATGGAACTCTATTCCACAGTACTACATAGAGCCACGACTACATGGAACTCTATTCCACAGTACTACATAGAGCCACGACTACATGGAACTCTATTCCACAGTACTACATAGAGCCACGACTACATGGAACTCTATTCCACAGTACTACATAGAGCCACGACTACATGGAACTCTATTCCACAGTACTACATAGAGCCACGACTACATGGAACTCTATTCCACAGTACTACATAGAGCCACGACTACATGGAACTCTATTCCACAGTACTACATAGAGCCACGACTACATGGAACTCTATTCCACAGTACTACATAGAGCCACGACTACATGGAACTCTATTCCACAGTACTACATAGAGCCACGACTACATGGAACTCGATTCCACAGTACTACATAGAGCCACGACTACATGGAACTCTATTCCACAGTACTACATAGAGCCACGACTACATGGAACTCTATTCCACAGTACTACATAGAGCCACGACTACATGGAACTCTATTCCACAGTACTACATAGAGCCACGACTACATGGAACTCTATTCCACAGTACTACATAGAGCCACGACTACATGGAACTCTATTCCACAGTACTACATAGAGCCACGACTACATGGAACTCTATTCCACAGTACTACATAGAGCCACGACTACATGGAACTCTATTCCACAGTACTACATAGAGCCACGACTACATGGAACTCTATTCCACAGTACTACATAGAGCCACGACTACATGGAACTCTATTCCACAGTACTACATAGAGCCACGACTACATGGAACTCTATTCCACAGTACTACATAGAGCCACGACTACATGGAACTCTATTCCACAGTACTACATAGAGCCACGACTACATGGAACTCTATTCCACAGTACTACATAGAGCCACGACTACATGGAACTCTATTCCACAGTACTACATAGAGCCACGACTACATGGAACTCTATTCCACAGTACTACATAGAGCCACGACTACATGGAACTCTATTCCACAGTACTACATAGAGCCACGACTACATGGAACTCTATTCCACAGTACTACATAGAGCCACGACTACATGGAACTCTATTCCACAGTACTACAGAGCCACGACTACATGGAACTCTATTCCACAGTACTACATAGAGCCACGACTACATGGAACTCTATTCCACAGTACTACATAGAGCCACGACTACATGGAACTCTATTCCACAGTACTACATAGAGCCACGACTACATGGAACTCTATTCCACAGTACTACATAGAGCCACGACTACATGAAACTCTATTCCACAGTACTACATAGAGCCACGACTACATGGAACTCTATTCCACAGTACTACATAGAGCCACGACTACATGGAACTCTATTCCACAGTACTACATAGAGCCACGACTACATGGAACTCTATTCCACAGTACTACATAGAGCCACGACTACATGGAACTCTATTCCACAGTACTACATAGAGCCACGACTACATGGAACTCTATTCCACAGTACTACATAGAGCCACGACTACATGGAACTCTATTCCACAGTACTACATAGAGCCACGACTACATGGAACTCTATTCCACAGTACTACATAGAGCCACGACTACATGGAACTCTATTCCACAGTACTACATAGAGCCACGACTACATGGAACTCTATTCCACAGTACTACATAGAGCCACGACTACATGGAACTCTATTCCACAGTACTACATAGAGCCAGGACTACATGGAACTCTATTCCACAGTACTACATAGAGCCACGACTACATGGAACTCTATTCCACAGTACTACATAGAGCCACGACTACATGGAACTCTATTCCACAGTACTACATAGAGCCACGACTACATGGAACTCTATTCCAGTCCTACATAGAGCCACGACTACATGGAACTCTATTCCACAGTACTACATAGAGCCACGACTACATGGAACTCTATTCCACAGTACTACATAGAGCCACGACTACATGGAACTCTATTCCACAGTACTACATAGAGCCACGACTACATGGAACTCTATTCCACAGTACTACATAGAGCCACGACTACATGGAACTCTATTCCACATCAAGTAACTCATGCAAGCAGTAAAAATAAAAAACATAAAAACACTTTACGGAACAGCGAGGACTGTGGAGACACGTGCACAGACAGACACGTGCACAGACAGACAGACAGGTGCACAGACAGACAGACACGTGCACAGACAGACAGACACGTGCACAGACAGACAGACACGTGCACAGACAGACACGTGCACAGACAGACAGACACGTGCACAGACAGACAGACACGTGCACAGACAGACAGGTGCACAGACAGAGACACGTGCACAGACAGACAGACACGTGCACAGACAGACAGACACGTGCACAGACAGACAGACACGTGCACAGACAGACAGACACGTGCACAGACAGACAGACACGTGCACAGACAGACAGGTGCACAGACAGACAGACACGTGCACAGACAGACAGACACGTGCACAGACAGACAGACACGTGCACAGACAGACAGACACGTGCACAGACAGACAGACACGTGCACAGACAGACAGACACGTGCACACACACATGGGTTTTGGTAGTAGATATGTGGTAGAGTAGTGGCCTGAGGGGGCACAATGTGTTGTGAAATGTTTTTACATTTGTATAACTGTCTTAATTTCACTGGATCCCAGTGTAGCTGGTGCCTTGGCAGGAACCAATGGGGATCCATAATAAATACAAAAAAGACAAGCCTCAAGGGAGACAGCTTCTCTTTGTGAAAGACTTGCCCCTTCCCAGCTAATTTTATATTTCATCTTTACTTAACTAGGCGATAATGATAATGTGAAAATATCCTTTGGGTATTGGACTTAAGGCATGTTTAAACAAGCACAGGCATCATCTAACCGTTGTAAAAACCAATGCCAAAGTGCTTTCATAGGAACTGTTTGACTGCAGTCTCACCAGGCAGACTACACACTTCCTAAAACTCTTCCAGAAAGGACAAAAAAAATGTTATTTTTGTTCATAGACTTTATTGGAAGAGAAACCAAAAGATGTACAACAATACCAAAGAGAAGTCTTCACTGAAGCTAACATATCTAGTACGCTCTAAGACCAGACCAAGGACAGTGAATTCCATTGAAATGATAGGAAGCATAATTCACATCACGATAATATGGAGATTCCTCCTCTAAACCCTCAGAGAAAGATGACAAGCAATTAAAATAGCAAAAAATTAAAACAGGTCAAACCTGCTTCGTTGCACAGTGTTTTTAGTGAGGGATGGTTGCATAGAAGCTTGTTGTGTGAATCACCAAATGGAACTATAAAATACTCCATCTCTGCATGATTGAGAAAGTAAAGAACATGAGACGAAAGTGCGTCTCTAATCAGCAGCAAACCACACGTTACTAAACATCGACAGGTAGATGTGTAATTTACCAAACCCAGCAGCAAAAGAAGAGTTCGTTTTACTGTACATCTGAGACTATTGGGATATTTGGTGTCACCTCTTGTACAGCAAACCTGCCACAGTACACTACAGGAATATTTTCAGTTGAGTAAAAAGATTGCATGAAGAGCTTGAAATAAACTGAATTAAAGTAGTATAAATAAGATTCTTAAAAAAAAAAAAAAAATACAGTCTCATACTTGTCTCCATGGTCCCTTTTGTTAAATTAGGTATCTCAAAAAACAACAATTCTGACCTTGAGCTTGGTTACAGGTCATACAGTTTACCAACCCCGGGCAGAAAACAAGTAGTGGAACATGAGGTATATTTCTCAAGGGAAGGGGGATCAAAACATGGCAGAAACCATAAGAGAAAGATGACCATTGTATTAGAAAGACAATTGCCTGCCTTAAAAGTAAGCTTCAGCTAAATGCAAACCAAACTCAAAATGGGCACAGACAAAAAAACTAACTGACCCATTCCACTTGTGTAAAATGACAGAAGTTGTGTAATTTGGATAACCCTTTAGATCTTAAGGATAAACAAGAAATGACCCATTTTCTTTGCTTAAATGAAAACTAAGCAACAAATATGAAAAATACTATTGAATAGAACAGACAACTTACATAAACTTACTTCTGATAGCAATGGGATTCGCAACCTTGCACTTCCTAAAGAATCAGAAAAAAATATATATACACAGACAAACATGATGGCTCAGTTGAGGAAAGTATCTGCAAACGTGCAGGCAAATGAGGTAGCATAATACACAAAGGAGGACTGGAAACAAGTCTATGGCTGCTTAGTGACTAAAACACAAAAGAGGAAAACACTTCGATGCAGAACTAAAAGTGAACTCAATTAATGGCAACGATTTACAAACGATTTACAAAAAGCAACAAGAAATCTGAGATTGTTGTTTTGTTACATAGTTAAAATGAACTTTGAACTAAAAACAATTGTGAATTTCAGTCGATATTTCCTCAGATGAAAAGGTTACATTTCTCTAAATGTGATCAAGATTCTCAGTAATAGTCAACAATCACTATCCCGAATAGAAAACTGTGCCATCCTGTGTTTGTCACACATTTGTGATATGTAAGATCCTACCAGGTGTTTGGGAAGCTCAAAGATAAAATACCCTTCAACAAAATGGCTCAAAAAGAAAATCATTAAAAACATTTTTTTTTTTTTAGAACAAACAATCTTAAAACAGAATCAAATAGATCAATATGCTGCTCTTATGTAAAGTGTGATGGCAAAAACAATTCACAAAAATACATGACCAGTCAATATACTGAGTTGAGAGGAGAGGTGATGTAGGGTGGTAGCCAGTCTCTTAGAAGCAATCCAATAGTTTAAAAACACAGCACACCTTAAACAGCTTTTTTCTTTTCTTTACCAACGACTGGGCTGAGTCTAAATCAAAGAATATCCTATGGGTGATATCACCATATCCACAGCATCGATCTCATCACATCTCAAATGGCAACCATCGGCTTTAAATGCACACTTTCCACCCCCCCCCCCCCCCCCCTCAAAATTCAAATTAAAGAAAACAAGTGTCAAATTAAAGAAAACAATTAAAATGGTAATTTCAATCCCACTTTCAGATGATTATCAAGGCACGGTGGGGCATAATAAAAAAGGCTACTTGGATTTAAATCATTTAAGCAAAGGTGCACAGACCATCTGTAAAAAATATATATTTTCAGTCCACTGGTTTCAAATCAACAATTTGCTCACCATTTTATGTCATGCCTTCAAGTGATGGACAAGTTAAAGTGAAACGGGATGAAAAGCTGTCAGTAGGATAATGTAGTTTGTCAATGGAAGATGGGGCAAGATGGTGGGGTGTCAGTGAAGCATGCACACAAAGTGGCCGAGGTGTTGAACATATATCAAACGTGTCTTGATACACAGTGCCACCGGTTCACAGGGTGAACCCAAAACAGACACATTCAGGACAAACAAACAACCAAACATGGCCATCCTACTACAAAGCAGCAGATATAACAGGTATATCAATACAAATGGAGTACATGTGTAATCATTATTCTACAATTAATTTCAGGCCAAGTAAAACATTCCCTGTAACAATATAGGTTGAGAACTGTACTGATAGAATACTAATTCCATTTGCGGTATCAATTAGCAGTTGGCTCGAATGCTTCCTTTTTCTTTTCTCATGGTAGATATTTCACAGTCTTCCAAAGTAAAGTGTACTTTCACTGATTCATTGGGTCCAGGAAGTTTGAAAGTGGTACCTGAGGAGACAAGGAAAAAAATAATAATAAATGCATAATTTAAGTCAGAGCTAACATGCAAAGAATGTTCAGTTAAAACAAAAAGGTGGATATATTCGATCCAAAAATTGTATTAAGCAAGATTGTTTAAAAAAAAAAAAAAAAAAGGGGGCGCAGGAAAAAGAGATGTAGCCTTGTAGCTAGGCCTTCCAACCTCTCCATCACGAGGTTGTGTGGGTGGCAGGAGGAGGAGTTCAGGGCCAAGACAAAAGGACACAATCTAAAACCACAATTGAGAGCATTCACACCTAACCATAAACAATTGAATCTCAATGACTAAGCTATTAAAAAACCTACTGTTATGTCAAGCCAGCTGACTTTTTCAGTTGCATAACCTAAATGGGTTGCATGACCTAAATGTGTGGCTTAAGCGCAAATGGGTCAGCGGCAGCTAGTGTGAGACATTAAAACACTAGAGGCTCTTAACACTGCACACAGAAATCCTTCTCTGAATGCGGGCCAGGGTAAACAAACACCCAGGTCTTTCACACTGGCCATACGGAGGACGTCTGAACTGGTCAAACCACCAGCTAGTCTGAGGGGCTATACACTCACCAGTGTGTTTACATAGTCTGAAAGACAGGCATGGAGTGTGTAAAAACAGATTGATAAACAGCCATATTCACTACAATAAATACATTAATCTTACTATAGCCTACAAAACCAGACTTGTGTGGCCTAGGTCAGTGTTTAGTATTGCTGAGTCAATGCAGCAGTGGTCCGTCCTGTTGCAGACCATAACCAGGCTACTACCTACATGTCCCACTCATCTGCAGCAGCCACTGCAGTGGGACCATTGTCTGGGTCTGAGCCACAAACCCCAGCTGACTGAAACTTGGCCCTAACATGACACGAAGACGCAATAGCACTGTTTATCATATCATTACTCAGCAAAAACACAACCAGGTAATAGGGTCATATTTGGGTTGTATGTGACATCACCTTAAATATGAAGATGCTAGTTTGTGACAGTGTGATTTTGTTAGTTAGGCACTGCACTGGAATTTTTATTAACTTGATTACAGATACCATTTTCCAGACATGACAACCTTGCTTCTTCTAAAGCCTGGCTTCCTGATAGAAGGTACTATAAAAGGGATAAGGAACAGGTTAAAGGAGAATTTGCCCTTTTCTGAAGAAAATCTCTATTTTTATTGTTATAAAAGGGTCCAGACTCTCTTTTTGTGTGTTTTTTTGTTTGTTTTTTTGTGGAAACTTTGCCTGCCCAGCTGCGAATCACTTCCTCATTGCTTGTTGTGCGGTATCGGAACACACAAAAGACACGGAACAAAAAAACACCCACCATCCTTTTGGAAACGGACACACTCTCAGTATAGTGATGCAAGTCTTTAGATGTTGTAAACATTCAATTGTGTCATTACAAACTTTATCAGCAACGTTATAATCAATTTTGGTTGAGTCGTTTCCCCCACGCAGTTGTGGAGGCCGAGTGTGTCTTTATAGTACAGACACAGCCCACGCAGCACAGCTGGTAGAGGAAACGGCTTGTGATGCACAAAATGGAATATAGCGTTGCGGATAATGTATAATAAATCTAAAGACCACCACTATACTGAGTGTGTCCGTTTGTAAAAGGACGTATTTGGGTGGTTTTTGTTCATGTATTTTACGTGCCTTGATACTACACGAGTAAGTTAATTGTTTCTGAAAAACAAGACCCCCACCCCCCCAAAAAATTGAAAAGTCTGAACCCTTCTATAAAACATGACATTTACATCAAAAAGGAATAGGAAAATTCAACTTCAACTTTAGTGACAGTAGCTCCACCGGGTCACATTTGACAATTAGGCGGATGGGGAGGGTAGATTTATATACTGGCCGAATTCTACAGTCGGAGTACAGTCGCTTGTATGTGAATTATTAAGACTCATGAGAGATTTAAATCCACATGGTCCTTGCTGAAGGAAGGCCTAGGTTCTATAATATGTTAGTATTTTATTAGGATCCCCATGAATCAATCCACAGAGTAATTTTTGTATTCCATATATTCTGCAGTTATTTGAAATCCATTGCGTTTACCACTGAGGACTGTATGCAGATTGTCATTGTTTGGCTGCCAGTGGCAGATTCTTGCCTACTGATGCCGTCCTATTTCTCACCAACCTGTTATGTAACTGGTTTAAAGGGGATTTAAAGCCTCAGCACTCTGTCCATGGAGATTTTTTTAATTGAACCTTTATTTAACTAGGCAAGTCAGTTAAGAACAAATTCTTATTTACAATGGTGGACTACTGGGGAACAGTGGATTAACTGCCTTGTTCATGGGCAGAACGACAGATTTTTACCTTGTCAGCTCGGGATTCGATCCAGCAACCTTTTGGTTACTGGCCCAACACTCTAACCACTAGGCTACCTGCGCTCCATGCTCCTATGAACTTCACATGTTGGTGGTCATGGAAATGACCCTCACACAAACACAGTCTATATCTACTGAGAACAGCACTCTTCTCTACACATGGATACACCTATGGAGGACATACAGTACACGCTGTTCAGTCAAGCCCTGACATAATCCAAGCCGTTTCCCATAGGGAGCATTGACTTAACAGTAGTTTGTGTTTCCTGTTCTGATAACAGTTTTTCCTAAGTGGTGTTATGAACAAAACAAACCAAGGATGCTTCTGGCAGTTATATGCAAGACGTGCCTTGATTATAAAAAATGTATTACATTTTCCATTAACTAATCTCTTTGCTGGCTTGCACTTATGTTTTCACTAGTGTCTCTCTACATAGAAAAAGCTCTGCCCTTCAGCTGGGATGAGGAAGAAAGCCCTGGACTCCTCAACCAGTTTAAACTGCTGGAGCTAAAGGAATTCAGTTGAAAACATCTGGGGAGCAGGCAGCACAAACATTTGGAACTTATGAGCAGATGCCCTGACCAGAACCTTCTGTCACTAAGCATACCTCTCTACTGGGCTACAAAGACATCTTTCAAAGCCAATCTGTCAACAGAACAGTGCTTGTGAATAATAAAGTACATCTAGACAAAACCACCATTGATTGTAGACAATGCAAAAACAAGACAAAAGATTAAATGTATGGATAAGTACCTGGGGAAGAGTTCTAGTTCCGATTCTTGGGGGGGGGGGGGGGGGGGGGGGTCACGCAGCACATGTGAGCTGGTCCATCCTGTTGTGTAGCTCAAGCGCATCGGGCCGGTCCTGCGGGTTGACCGACAGCATGTCCTGCAAAAGTTTCTTCACCCCGTCTGACATGGAGGACTTGCGCTTCTGCGGGATGTTCAGTACCATCTTTGGGTTCTCTAGCAGTGCCTCGCCAACTGGCACGATGTCGGCGCCCTGCCTCACGTAAGTTCCCAGCAGCTCGCGCTTGGACTCAGCGTCGATAAAGGTGATCCGCTCCAGCATTGCCCAGATGATGATGCCAAGGGCGAAGATGTCCGCCTTGGCCGTGTAGTGGCCCTCCCACACCTCGGGTGCCATGTAGAAGTCTGAGCCGCATGCCGACGACAACCAGAACTTGTTGACGTTGACAACGTTTTTGTTCTTGTCTTCGCCCTCGTCGTCCTTCCCAGCACCCCCTAGGCCAGCACACACCTTGCTGAGGCCGAAATCGGCGACTTTGAGAACTGGTGTCCCCGACTTTTCAGAGATGAGGATGTTGTCAGGCTTGAGGTCTCGGTGGACAATGTTGTTTTCATGCAGGAAGGCCACGGCACTGGTGAGCTGGAGCATGAAACTGTTGTTGGTCAGCGGGTCGGGTCGTCGCGAAAGGATGAACTGGTTCAGGTCTCCACCTTCACAGAACTCCATGACGAACCAAAGGTAGCAGGGCTCCTCTGGGTGGCTCAGCACTCGCTCACCTGCAATGGATGGACATGAATCAAAAAAAGTGCAGCAGTACTAAACAGTAAAACGAACCCCTACCTTACAGAACCATGGATACCAAATGAGCCAATACTGTGAAAAATAAAGGAAATTATAAACAGATGAATGATTAGCTTGACAAAAAGACAATCATGACTAGGTAATGAAGAGGTTTTCTTTTCTGATCACAGTTTAATACCCAAACTGGATAATATTACAACATTTACACATAAGATGCTTTAATTACAAAATCCATCGCCGCAGCATCGCCAAGGAAGTCATATTGGACATTTCAGTCTATAACCTCAGTTAATCCAACTCCCATTATCTAGGGTGTGTGTGTGTTCCAGGAAAAAAGGTTGTGACAAGCTGCAAAATATAGGAATTACAAGTGGGCTCTAGGCTGTTAAAAAAACAGGTTTGGAGTAGCTTGAATGTTCTCTTGTTTGTATACTGTCAACACAATGCCGTCTAACAGGTACAGATATGACTATGGTGCTACACAAACTTCTTATAAGCCTAATATTAACCTAGGCCTACATTAATACATATTAACCTAGGCCTACATTAATACATATTAACCTAGGCCTACATTAATACATATTAACCTAGGCCTACATTAATACATATTAACCTAGGCCTACATTAATACATATTAACCTAGGCCTACATTAATACATATTAACCCAGGCCTACATTAATACATATTAACCTAGGCCTACATTAATACATATTAACCTAGGCCTACATTAATACATATTAACCTAGGCCTACATTAATACATATTAACCTAGGCCTACATTAATACATATTAACCTAGGCCTACATTAATACATATTAACCTAGGCTATATTATAGACAGTGATATCTGCAAATGCTTTCTTCACTATGCCTCTGTTACTTGAACAACAATCTAACCTTGAGCAACTTCATGCAAAGCTTTGTAACAAAGCATGACCTCAAGAAATCAGAAAGAATGTTTATCAAATGGATCCCCATTTAAATACAAACGGGTGAAAGGGTTAAACACAACATTAATGAGGCAATCAAATCAGGCGAACTGTGATCCTATCAGGTACTAATTTGAATACAAACAAGAGAAACTACTTCACATGACAAGGCAGTTGAACTTGTGAGTGGAAAGAGTGGTAAAGAATGCACTCATAGGAAACTGTCAAGACCTTGACCCACTATAAAATACAGCAATTATGCCTACCAGAAACTAGGGCTGTGACAATAGCCTTATTGCGATATTCTTTCCATGGCAAAAATGAAAACACAAAGCAGATCTTATTCTTTAGTCCTTTAAAACCTGATACATGTTAAATATTGTGTGCCCTACCTGGGGACAATAAATGTGACTAGATGACACCATAATTAAATGTTTGTTTACAACATTAGGGCGGTTGTTAAAACCTGTTCATGTTTTATTTCCTTGCCACAATACTAATGAGTATCGCGATTACTGGTATCGTCCTGGTCCTACCTGAAAACAGGATACAATTATCTACGTGCGAAGAATGAGAACCTCAATCATTATCTGTCCTCTGTGGATAAATTATCCCACTCGAATAAGTATTTTGAATACTGATTCCATCACCAAATCAAGTGGTATAAAACTGTACGCAAGTAAACTTAAGGCTTCAAAACAAAAAGCAAATCGACATTCTATACTGTAATGAAAACAAATATTTCAGGGTGAACCCTAGGGCTTACAGAGTATGGTATGGCCTGGCTAATAGCACTTGCATAACAGAGAGGGCCAGCATTGTGACAAGAGGGCGACACAGCCATTAAAGAGGCTTCCATTCAGTGAGCCAAGATGACGACACTCACAAAGACCCCCAATGAGAGCTGGTACGTGACACCAACTCACGTATCTCAAATGGCTTTGCTCAAAAGCATTCAGATTGAAGTATTCACGTAAAAAACAGCTCCCAAGACCGGACAATAACTGATGCAATTGCTGCTTCATTGTAACATCGTTTCCAATCATTTCACTTCAACCTAACCTAGGCTATACAGTCTCGACTGATCTTGAAAATGACCGGTGAGCGTCAAAATCTACGGTGTTCATACTACTAGAATATTAAAACGTCCCAGTCTAGTGGATATGATAATCAATGGCTTGACAAAAATAGGCCACTATAATACATCTAAATTAGGTTACGTCATCACTGGAGGACAAAAATAAATAATCACTTCCACGCATTGGTTTCATTTGACACTTTCGTTGAACTGAATAGACAATGGAACCAACACAAAATGCCCACCATATACCATAAGACAGCTGCCGGCATAGAGAAATGACGTAACGTGAATTGATATATATATATGGAACTGTGATTTCCACACAATCATCATAGGCAGCATACCTTTTAATGACGTCTCCACCAACCGCAAGTATTGTTTGGATCTCTTGTTCCCATGACTCATTTTCTGAGCCATACCGTTTCTTTGTAGCACACATTCTTCCAATTGCACCACATTCTCGTGTCGTTTCTCAAGGCTAGCCAGGGCCCAGAATTCTGCCAAGGCAAGCTCGACATTTTCTGGTGCATCGCATCGAAGTTTCTTTACTGCAACGCTTGCACCCGACCTCCGTGCAATCGCTTCATAGACCACGCCATAGCTGCCCCTTCCGACCTCACGGAGTAAACTGTACCGCGGAGCCATGACCTTTCGCTCCAAACTCCAATTTTTGATAAAGCCAGCGTCATCCTCCATGGCATCATTGTCGTCTGTATTCCCAACACTCAAAGATCTTAGGACGTTTGCATTTTCCCTTTTCGCAGACGCATCTTGCGTACCAGTTATTTTGGCTTTCACACTCCTCGCCCGTCTACGTCTGTTGTCACCTGTATCCATGGATGTCTTCACGTTAAAAGCGAATACACGAGGAAATGAGGTATACACTGCTTTCCTTTCATACCTTTCGAATAAAAAGCAAACGAGCGCTTGTTATTTATACACCTTCCAATGTTTGTGAGGATGATTTGATTACACTGCTCAATGGCGTTATCTTACACAATCAATATCTGAGCCTAGCCGAGCAAAAATTCAAGGAGGGGAGGGCAAATCTAAAGACTATACCATTCTCTTAAAGTAGGGGTGTAGGAATGAGGTTATGGGAAATTAACACAACAATGCTTTCTCTACTGATGCTGGTTTAAACATTTGCCAGTGAATGCATTTCCAGTATAAATCCTCCAATAAACTAGGCCTACATAAAATTGCGCAACAGCAAACGTTATTTATAATTGATAAGAATGATGCTGGCATTGCTAACATGAGGCCCTTTCTTCAATTCGGCTTCTTGAAATAGGTCCAATGCCTCTAAAACAGCCTACTTTCATCAACAATTAAATTACGCAATAGAACTCATACTTTGGATGAAAATTGCGTGCACATCCGGGACAATCTTACATTTTTCCAAGTGTCCTGGACACATGTATGTACTTTTCTCCCCCCCTCATGTATTCCCCATATGGCTTCTTCCTTCCAGCATGGTCTTCAACGTGGGTGCATCTCCTTGCAGGAGAACACGTGAGGGAGCACACGCAGCCCTGCCCCAGGGTAGCTGGACAGGAAATCAAATCAAATTTGAGTCGTGATGTACAGTACAGTTGATCAATATCAATAATAGGTAAAATACAAAATAACAAGTAGGCCTAATATAAGTATATATATATTTTTAAAATGCCTTCCTAACCATCTTAAATAAACATGCCCCATTCAAGAAATTTAGAACCAGGAACAGATATAGCCCTTGGTTCTCCCCAGACCTGACTGCCCTTAACCAACACAAAAACATCCTATGGCGTTCTGCATTAGCATCGAACAGCCCCCGTGATATGCAGCTGTTCAGGGAAGCCAGAAACCATTATACATAGGCAGTTAGAAAAGCCAAGGCTAGCTTTTTCAAGCAGAAATTTGCTTCCTGCAACACTAACTCAAAAAAGTTCTGGGACACTGTAAAGTCCATGGAGAATAAGAACACCTCCTCCCAGCTGCCCACTGCACTGAAGATAGGAAACACTGTCACCACTGATAAATCCACCATAATTGAGAATTTCAATAAGCATTTTTCTACGGCTGGCCATGCTTTCCACCTGGCTACTCCTACCCCGGTCAACAGCACTGCACCCCCAACAGCAACTCGCCCAAGCCTTCCCCATTTCTCCTTCTCCCAAATCCATTCAGCTGATGTTCTGAAAGAGCTGCAAAATCTGGACCCCTACAAATCAGCCGGTCTAGACAATCTGGACCCTTTCTTTCTAAAATTATCTGCCGAAATTGTTGCCACCCCTATTACTAGCCTGTTCAACCTCTCTTTCGTGTCGTCTGAGATTCCCAAAGATTGGAAAGCAGCTGCGGTCATCCCCCTCTTCAAAGGGGGGGACACTCTTGACCCAAACTGCTACAGACCTATATCTATCCTACCATGCCTTTCTAAGGTCTTCGAAAGCCAAGTCAACAAACAGATTACCGACCATTTCGAATCTCACCATACCTTCTCTGCTATGCAATCTGGTTTCAGAGCTGGTCATGGGTGCACCTCAGCCACGCTCCAGGTCCTAAACGATATCTTAACCGCCATCGATAAGAAACATTACTGTGCAGCCGTATTCATTGATCTGGCCAAGGCTTTCGACTCTGTCAATCACCACATCCTCATCGGCAGACTCGACAGCCTTGGTTTCTCAAATGATTGCCTCGCCTGGTTCACCAACTACTTCTCTGATAGAGTTCAGTGTGTCAAATCGGAGGGTCTGCTGTCCGGACCTCTGGCAGTCTCTATGGGGGAGCCACAGGGTTCAATTCTTGGACCGACTCTCTTCTCTGTATACATCAATGAGGTCGCTCTTGCTGCTGGTGAGTCTCTGATCCACCTCTACGCAGACGACACCATTCTGTATACTTCCAGCCCTTCTTTGGACACTGTGTTAACAACCCTCCAGGCAAGCTTCAATGCCATACAACTCTCCTTCCATGGCCTCCAATTGCTCTTAAATACAAGTAAAACTAAATGCATGCTCTTCAACCGATCGCTACCTGCACCTACCCGCCTGTCCAACATCACTACTCTGGACGGCTCTGACTTAGAATACGTGGACAACTACAAATACTTAGGTGTCTGGTTAGACTGTAAACTCTCCTTCCAGACCCATATCAAACATCTCCAATCCAAAGTTAAATCTAGAATTGGCTTCCTATTTCGCAACAAAGCATCCTTCACTCATGCTGCCAAACATACCCTTGTAAAACTGACCATCCTACCAATCCTCGACTTTGGCGATGTCATTTACAAAATAGCCTCCAATACCCTACTCAACAAATTGGATGCAGTCTATCACAGTGCAATACGTTTTGTCACCAAAGCCCCATATACTACCCACCATTGCGACCTGTACGCTCTCGTTGGCTGGCCCTCGCTTCATACTCGTCGCCAAACCCACTGGCTCCATGTCATCTACAAGACCCTGCTAAGTAAAGTCCCCCTTTATCTCAGCTCGCTGGTCACCATAGCATCTCCCACCTGTAGCACACGCTCCAGCAGGTATATCTCTCTAGTCACCCCCAAAACCAATTCTTTCTTTGGCCGCCTCTCCTTCCAGTTCTCTGCTGCCAATGACTGGAACGAACTACAAAAATCTCTGAAACTGGAAACACTTATCTCCCTCACTAGCTTTAAGCACCAACTGTCAGAGCAGCTCACAGATTACTGCACCTATACATAGCCCACCTATAATTTAGCCCAAACAACTACCTCTTTCCCAACTGTATTTAATTTATTTATTTATTTTGCTCCTTTGCACCCCATTATTTTTATTTCTACTTTGCACATTCTTCCATTGCAAAACTACCATTCCAGTGTTTTACTTGCTATATTGTATTTACTTTGCCACCATGGCCTTTTTTGCCTTTACCTCCCTTCTCACCTCATTTGCTCACATTGTATATAGACTTGTTTATACTGTATTATTGACTGTATGTTTGTTTTACTCCATGTGTAACTCTGTGTCGTTGTATCTGTCGAACTGCTTTGCTTTATCTTGGCCAGGTCGCAATTGTAAATGAGAACTTGTTCTCAACTTGCCTACCTGGTTAAATAAAGGTAAAATAAAATAAAAATAAATAAAATATAGAAGAGGTAGTATACATATAATAATGGGATGTATTTACAAATAAAAAGTGGGTTGTTTTTTTAACCTTTATTTAACTAAGCAAGTCAGTTAAGAACAAATTCTTATTTACAATGACGGTCAAACCCTAACGACGCTGGGCCAATTGTGCTCCACCCTATGGGACTCCCAATCACAGCTGGTTGTGATACAGCCTGGAATCGAACCAGGGTCTGTAGTGACACCTCTAGCTCTGAGAGGCAGTGCCATAGGCTGCTGCATCACTCTGGAGCCTGGTAGTGACAAATGTTATTTGTTACATGCTTCTTAGATTGTAGACTAACAGTGAAACGCTTACTTATGGGTCCCTTTTCAACAATGCAGAGTTAAAGATAAGACAAAAAGCCCCCCCCCCAAAAAAAATTATCCAATAAAAAAAAGAATAATCATTGAAATAGTGATACAAGGAATATATACATAGTGTGGAAGGACCACCAGAGGGCAGGCTGGGCTCATGGATAGTAGCCCAACAAGGCATGGGAGACAAGGTAACCAGAGGCAATTAAGCACAGCTGACGGTACTAATGACATACTCTCCTTCCCCTATAAGAGAGAGAATGGAACCAGCAGAGAAAGGGGAAACTATCTCTGGAAGATGGCCACCGAGAGAGAGGAGCTATCCATGAAGAACCACTAAGACGGTGACAATCCCGTGACTTTTTGTTGTAGTTTAAAGATAATCCTATTGTGTTCCTGTTTCATCTGGAGAAGAAGATGTATGTTTTTTTCCTTAGAAGATTTTCATTGATTATGTTGGAGTGTTTGTGTTGACCAAATGCCCTCAATAGAGAACTGTGTTCAATCAAGAAAACCTACTCCTGACTCGTTTATTCCACCTTCCCGCTTTAGAGTGACACCCAATTACTTGGTCCGCTCACATTGGTGGAGAATGCGGGCATTAGGTGGACGAGTGACACAAGGATAAGTGAGTAAATCAAGATTCTTCCAGTAGACCCGGAGGAACCATTCAAGAACGATGGATAACGCCCTACTACAACAGTTGATCACGGCACAGCAGACAACCATAGAACTCCTGCAACAACAGCTGAGCCGACGAGAAGAACCTAGAGTTAAGCCAAGAGCGGCTGCTCACGCCATCTTACCTCGGCTCTCCAAGGAGGATGATATTGAGGCCTTCCTCATGACCTTCGAAAGGACGGCCACCTTGGAAGAGTGGTCGCCCACAGAATGGGCGAGCGCATTAGCCCCTCTTTTGACCGGGGTGGCTCAGGAAGCCTATTTTGACCTGGATTCCCGCGAAGCTGAGGACTATGGGCGACTAAAAACCGAGATCCTGTCCCGGTACCAGCTGACTGCCAGAGATAGGGCTGTAAAGTTCCATCAATGGACCTATACAGCTGATCAACCCGTCCGTGCCCAGATCTTCGCATTAATACGACTGACGAAACAGTGGCTAGAACCTGGAAAGGGAGTAGGACATGTGATAGAGACTCTCGTAGTGGACAAGATATTGAGAGAATTGCCCAGTGACTTAAAAAGGGTTGTGGGGCAAGCCAACCCGTTGTCAGCCGACGACATAGCCCAGGCGGTGGAAACATATCGGTCTACAGGGGAGTTGTTAAAAAGTGACAAGGAGGAACGGAAGGAGTCTTCCAATCCCGTACCACGACTCACCCCGGCGCGCCCGCCACCGAAACGTCCAAGCCCCCCCCGGAGGTGGGAGAAGTCAGCCACCACACAGCAGGGTCGGTGTTATAAATGTCAGTCTCCCAACCATTATGCCCCACAATGTCCTAGCAAGGATGAGCCCATGGTCACGGAGTCATCACTGCCTACCCCCACACATCCCGTTTTGAGGGGGCAGGATCAACACTGTTGGTTAGCAGAGATAGCCCCAGCCTCAGAGATTCCGGTGCGAGTCGAAGGACAAGATGTGGTAGCTATTCTCGACTCGGGAAGCATGGTTACGTTAGTAGAGGAGCGGATGGTGACCTCCGCAACACTGTTACCAGACAAAGTAGCCGTATCCTGTATCCATGGAGACACCCACTATTACCCCACTGTGAATCTGCCTATTCTCACTCCAAAAGGAAGGTGTACAGTCAGGGCAGGGAAAGTGCCCCAGCTGAAGGTGCCATTATTGATCGGGAGAGACTGTCCCCTATATAAGGAGCTTCGGCAGATGACGTTATGCACGGGAAGAAGGGGGACAGGAAAGAAGAGAAAATCCAAGCCCGAGGTAGTAGTCCTACAAGGAGACGTAGCCGCGTCCTCGTCCTCTGCAGCAGAGGAAGAAATAGCGACCCAACGTTTACGACAGATATTCCAGGAAACCACTGATGAAGACACATGTGAAGGGTTATACACAACGCAGGAAGGAAGGAGCAACCAGGCGCTAAGGGATATATTTGAAGCTCCATCCGAGGAGGGAACCTGGAAGGGATTCTCCTCGGTCACCCCTGATGGGGATGTGGAACATCCTCCACATCCCTCTACCGAGGTCGACCTGCACCAGGAATTAAAGGGACAGTTCGGCACCTCGCAGCATAGAGACCCAGACCTAAAGGAGGCCATGAGGAAGGTGAAGGTGATCGACGGGAGGAACGTCGACGGAACAGGTGCGCCGTGGCCAAACTCTCCTACCGGAGCAGTCAAGACAGCTAGACAAGCTGATTATGAACTTCGGTCGAATATTCTCTCCATTCCCAGGACAAACAGATGTCCTGTTCCACCATATCCACACGGAACCCGGCAAGAAGGTGCATATCCGCCCTTACAGGATTCCTGAGGCTCGCCGAGTCATCGCTAAGAAAGAGGTGAGGGAGATGTTGAGGATGGGCGTGATCGAGCCCTCGACGAGTGAGTGGTCCAGTCCCATAGTCCTGGTCCCCAAGTCCGATGGTAGTATGAGACTCTGCAACGACTTTAGGGGCGTGAATGCCATCTCTACATTCGATGCGTATCCCATGCCCCGTGTGGATGAACTCTTGGAGCGCTTAGGAAAGGCCAAGTTCATCACTACCCTGGATTTGACAAAGGGATATTGGCAAGTGCCGGTGGCTCCGGAGGATCGCCCAAAGACTGCCTTCGCCACCCCAGAGGGGCTTTTCCAGTATGTGAGGATGCCCTTCGGACTGCACGGTGCCGCGGCAACTTTCCAACGCCTCATGGATGCCATTCTACGGCCCCATCAAGAGTATGCAGCGGCGTACATAGACGATGTGGTCATCCACAGCGAGGACTGGGATAGTCACCTCCTGCGATTACGGGCGGTGCTCGTGAGTTTGGAAGCCACCGGGTTGACAGCCAATCCAAATAAATGCTGCCTGGGCCTGTCCGAAGCGGAATACCTGGGGTACACCGTGGGGAATGGGAAAATACGCCCACAGGCAGAGAAGACCAGGGCAATTCGTGACTGGCCTCGACCCCGGACCAAGCGAGACGTTCGGGCCTTCTTAGGGATAACAGGATATTATCGCCGTTTTATCCCGGGATATGCAACCATTGCCAACCCCCTCACAAACCTCATCAGGAAAAACCTGCCAAACCAGGTAGAGTGGAAAGACGAGACGGAAGAGGCCTTTCAATTGCTAAAAGATGGCCTGTGTTCTGATCCCGTTCTACAGGCTCCGGACTTCTCACAAGAGTTCATTGTGCAGGTCGATGCCTCGGATACAGGGCTCGGGGCCGTACTAGCTCAGGGTAAAGGTGAAGCAGAGAAGCCGATTCTCTTCATTAGTAGGAAGCTCAGCGATCGGGAACAGAGGTATGCGACCGTAGAGAAAGAGGCCTTAGCCATCAAGTGAGCCCTCGATTATCTCCGGTACTACCTACTGGGTCGGAGGTTTGCATTAGTTACTGACCATGCGCCCCTCACGTGGATGGCTGGTAAGAGAAACAATAACAACAGAATAGCCAGATGGTTTTTGTCTTTACAACCGTTCTCTTTCCATGTCATCCACAGGGCCGGATCGAGGAACGGGAATGCAGACGCGCTGTCCCGACGCGACCAAGACGGTGCGTCTGGCGCCCGACCCTCCGGTTCGGTCCTGGGGGGGAAGGTATGTGGAAGGACCACCAGAGGGCAGGCTGGGCTCATGGATAGTAGCCCAACAAGGCATGGGAGACAAGGTAACCAGAGGCAATTAAGCACAGCTGACGGTACTAATGACATACTCTCCTTCCCCTATAAGAGAGAGAATGGAACCAGCAGAGAAAGGGGAAACTATCTCTGGAAGATGGCCACCGAGAGAGAGGAGCTATCCATGAAGAACCACTAAGACGGTGACAATCCCGTGACTTTTTGTTGTAGTTTAAAGATAATCCTATTGTGTTCCTGTTTCATCTGGAGAAGAAGATGTATGTTTTTTTCCTTAGAAGATTTTCATTGATTATGTTGGAGTGTTTGTGTTGACCAAATGCCCTCAATAGAGAACTGTGTTCAATCAAGAAAACCTACTCCTGACTCGTTTATTCCACCTTCCCGCTTTAGAGTGACACCCAATTACTTGGTCCGCTCACAATAGTGAATAATGAATAAAAATAATTAGCAAAAATAACATGGCTATATACTGTATAGGGAGTAGAAAACAACATGCTATATACTGTATAGGGAGTAGAAAACAACATGCTATATACTGTATAGGGAGTAGAAAACAACATGCTATATACTGTATAGGGAGTAGAAAACAACATGGCTATATACTGTATAGGGAGTAGAAAACAACATGCTATATACTGTATAGGGAGTAGAAAACAACATGGCTACAATGCCTTCAGATAACTTTTTCCAAATGTTGTTGTGTTAGACTGAATTTATAATGGATTCAATTTAGATTTTTTTTTGTCACTGACCTACACACAATACCCCATACTGTTAAAGCTGAAATTTCTTGAGTTAATAAGTATTCAACCGGCACTTTCACTGAAACGTTGATTAATGTGAACTGTCCCTGTAAAAATAAACTCAACTCAACCCCTTTTTGTTATGGCAAGCCTAAATAAGTTCAGGAGTAGAAATGTGCTTAACAACTCACATAATAAGTTGCATGGACTCACTCTGTGTGCAATAATAGTGTTTAACATGATTTTTGAATGACTACCTCATCTCTGTACCCCACACATACAATTATCTGTAAGGTCCCTCAGTCAAGCAGTACATTTCAAACACAGATTCAACCACAAAGACCTGGGAGGTTTTTCAATTAAACACAAAGATGGCCACCTATTGGTGGATGGGTAAAAAAACGCAGATATTTAATATCCCTTTGAGCATGGGAAAGTTATGAATGACACTTTGGATAGTATATCATTACACGCAGTCACTACAAAGATACAGGCATCCTTCCTTACTCAGTTCCCGAAGAGGAAGGAAACTGCTCGTATCATGGTGCCAAAGAAGATGCCTGAAGTTTTACGTGCTCCTAACCGATTGTGTTTTTTTTTTTGCGTTGTTTGTAACTTAAAAAAAAAAAACGTATTCTGTACATAATGTTGCTGCTACCGTCTCTTATGACCGAAAATAACTTCTGGACATCAGAACAGCGATTACTCACCACGAACTGGCAGAAGCTTTTTGTTCAAATCCCTGTCATTTGCGTAAAGAGACGATGGAGAAAAAGATGACGGAGGTCTGGCTGGCTTCTGAGAATTCGTAGGCAATCAAATAAACCCCCCCACTGCCTTCCGTTCTTCTAGCTAACTTGCAATCACCTGCGAGGAAGATTAAACTACCAAAGGGACATTAAAACTGTAATATCTTATGCTACACAGAGTCGTGGCTGAACAACAACATTATCAACATACAGCTGGCTGGTTATATGCTGTATCAGCAGGATAGAACAGCAGCGTCTGGTAAGACAAAGGGGCGGACTATGTATATTTGTAAACAACAGCTGGTTCACGATATCTAAGGAAGTCTCAAGGTTTTGCTTGCCTGAGGTAGAGTATCTCATGATAAGCTGTAGACCACACTATCTACCTAGAGAGTTTTCATCTGTATTTTTCGTAGCTGTCTACATACCACCACAGACCGATGTTGGCACTAAGACTGCACTTAATGAGCTGTATTCCACCATAAGCAAACAGGAAAACGCTCATCCAGAGGCGGCACTCCTAGTGGCTGGGGACTTTAATTCCGGGAACCTTAAATGAGTTTGACCAAATTTCTATCAGCATGTTAAATGTGCAACCAGAGGGAAAAGAACTCTGGACCACCTTTACTCCACACACAGAGACGCGTACAAAGCTCTCCCTCACCTTCCATTTGTCAAATCTGACTATAATTCTATCCTCCTGATTCCTGCCTACAAGCAAAAATTGAAGCAGGAAGCATCAGTGACTCAGTCAACAAAAAAGTGGTCAGATGAAGCAGAGGCTAATCTACAGGACTTTTTTGCTAGCACAAACTGGCATATGTTCCGGGATTCTTCCGATGGCATTGAGGAGTACACCACATCAGTCATTGGCTTCATCAATAAGTGCATCGATGACGTTATCCCCACAGTGACCATATGTTCATACCCCAACCAGAAGCCATGGATTACAGGCAACATCCGCACTGAGCTACTTTCAAGGTGAGGGACTCTGGAAAATTCTAAGAAATCCCGCTATGCCCTCTGATGAACCATCAGACAGGCAATACAAGACTAAGATCAAATCGTACTACAACGGCTCCGAAGCTTGTTGGATGTGGCAGGGCTTGCAAACTATTACAGACTACAAAGGGAAGCACAGGCAAGAGCTGCCCAGGGATATGAGCCTACCATATGAGCTAAACTACATCTATGCTCGCTTTGAGGCAAACAACACTAAAACATACATGATTGCACCAGCTATTCCGGACGACTGTGTGATCAAGCTCTCTGCATCCGATGTAAGTAAGACCTTTAAACAGGTCACATTCACAAGCCCGCAGGGCCAGATGGATTGCCAGGACGTGTACTGTGAGCATGCACTGACCAACTGGCAAGTGTCTTCACTGACATTTGAAAATGTTATTTATTATTTAAACTTTATTTGAAGTGCTTTGAAAGGCTGGTAATGGCTCGCATAACACCATTATCCCGGAAACTCTAGACCCACTCCAATTTGCATACCGCTCAAACAGATCCACAGATGATGACATCTCTACTGCACACCACACTGCCCTTTCCCACCTGGACAAAAGGAACACCTATGTGAGAATGCTATTCATTGACTACAGCTTAGCGTTCAACACCATAGTACCCTCAAAGCTCATCACTAAGCTAATGATCCTGGGACTAAGCACCTCCCCCTGCAACTGGATCCTGGACTTCCTGATGGGCCGCCCCCAGGTGGTGAGGGTAGGTAGTAACACATCTTCCACGCTGATCCTCAACACTTGAGCCCCTCAGGGGTGTGTGCTCAGTCCCCTCCTGTATTCCCTGTTCACCTGCAACTGCATGGCCAGGTACAACTCCAACACCATCATTAAGTTTGCAGATGACGCAACAGTGGTAGGCCTGATCACAGACAACAACGAGACAGCTCGTAGGGAGGAGGTCAGAGACCTGGTTGGGTGGTGCCAGAATAACAACCTCTCCCACAACGTAATCAAGACAAAGGAGATGATTTGTCATGGGTCCTCAGATCCTCAAAAGGTTTTGACAGCTGCACCATCGAGAGCATCACTGCCTGGTATGGCAACTGCTCGGCCTCCGACCGCAAGGCACTACAGAGGGTAGTGCGTAGGGCCCAGTACATCACTGTGGCCAAGCTTTCTGCCATCCAGGACCTCTATTCCAGGCGGTGTCAGAGGAAGGCCCTAAAAATGGTCAAAGACTCCAGCCACCCTAGTCATAGACTGTTCTCTCTGCTACTGCACGGCAAGCGGTACTGGAGTGCCAAGTCTAGGTCCAAAAGGCTTCTTAACAGATTACAGATACTTTTGAAAAACTAGATGATTACTTCGAGGATTACTTTTAAATTCAGAAAGGATGTTTGCAAAAAAAGTATTTGACACTTCTATGTTTTCTCAATGACATTCAAATCAGCATTGAAAAAAGGCACACATTTAAGTTTGTTCCACCTGAATGAGTCTGACCACAAGTCAGACCACTATGACGACACACCAAATGTGTTTGATGGATCGTGGAAAAAGAGGAGGAATGGGCTTTTCTACAGTCCAAGCCATGTCTTCCAATGGTGCGACTGCTGTCGGCATTCCAAAGATTGTCCAACTTGAAAAAACGCTTGTAGATAAGGATGACAGCAGTGGTGTAGTCTATGGCAATAAGGATATCACTTATTATTGATAACTACATAGCGCATTGATGTGAATCACACTGCTGCTCTCTCATTTAGCTATTTGCACCTTACGGATTGTGCTTGTTATGGATGTCTGTTCACAAATCTAAATGTATATTTGAACCCAATAATGGTTGATTTCAAGAAGTTTAAGCTGCCTATCAATAATTGTTTTTGAAACCAGTGGACAGCCAGTGAAAAATCCTCTCTTGCAACACTTGTATAGTGCCTATGGAATTAAAGTAGGGCTTTTATTTCTCAATCTAATTCATGTTGATAAAAAAATACATCCATAGACCTAATGGACACATGCTCAAACACACACACTTTTGATATACTTAAAGGGGCAATCTGTAGTTGCTACATCCATTTTTGGATTTCTAAATTATAGAATAATTAATTAATTTAAAGACACATTTAATAATACAATTAAATTATATTAGAAAGTGATGGTTTAGAAGAAGCCTACATAACAAACCCATAAAGTAAAATTGAACATCCATGTATGGCCAGCTATGTAAACTTTAACATTGATTTATCCTGCAATATATAGATTTATCATTTGGCAACATACATTTTTGTCTTCTTCTAATGCCTTTTAAGGGGAAAGTAATCTAGAAGTAACTAAATGTAATCAGATTACTTTGAGTTTAAGTAATCCAAAAGTTACGTTACAGATTACAATTTTGGACAGGTAACTAGTAAATGTAACGGATTACATTCAGAAAGTAACATGCCCAACCCTGTGGCTGTGATAGGGGAAAACTGTGGATTGATGAACAACATTGTAGTTACTCCACAATACTAACCTAATTGACAGAGTAAAAAGAAGGAAGTCTGTACAGAATAAAAAAATATTCCAAAACATACATCCTGTTTGGAACAAGGCACTAAAGTAATACTGCAAAAAACAAATGTGGCAAAGAAATTCACTTTTTGTCCTGAATACAAAGTACTATGTTTGGGGCAAATCCAATACATCACATTACTGTGTACCACTCTCCATATTTTCAAGCAAAGTGGTGGCTGTATCATGTTATGGGTATGCTTGTAATCATTATTGACTGGGGAGTTTTTCAGGATAAAAAAATAAACAGAATGGAGCTAACCACAGGCAAAGTCCTAGAGGAAAATCTGGTTCTGTCTGCTTTCCACCAGACACTGGGTGATGACCTTTCAGCAGGACAAAATCCAAAACAAGGCCAAGTCTGCACTTACCAAGAAGACAATGAATGTTCCTGAGTGGCCGAGTTAAAGTTTTGACTTAAATCTGTTTGAAAATCTATGGCAAGACTTGTAAATGATTGTCTAGCAATGATCAACAACCAATTTGACAGAGCTTGAACAATTTTGAAAAGAATAATGGGGAAATATTGTACATTCCAGGTGTGTAAAGTTTACATTTACCCAGAAAGACTCACAGCCGTAATCCTTGCCAAAGGTGATTCTAACATGTATTGACTCTGTCGTCGTAAGAAGTGGACCAAAGCGCAGCGTGGTGTGAATGCATGGTTTAATGAAGACGAAGAGAAAAAATAAAATAATAATAATAAAATTAAATTTTAAAAAAACTGACGAACATGACCACTATAGCAACAGAGTGCTAACATGCAACATCACATAGACAAATACCCAAAGAAGATGGCTGCCTAAATATGGTTCCCAATCAGAGACAACGATAAACAGCTGCCTCTAATTGAGAACCATTCTAGGCAACCATAGACATACATAAACACCTAGATGGTAAACAACCCCATAAACCTACAAAACACCCTAGACAGTACAAACACATACATCACCCATCACCCTGACCTAACCAAAATATATAAAGAAAAAGAATACTCAGGTCAGGGCGTGACAGACTCAGGGGTGTGAATACTTATGTAAATTAGATATTTCTGCATTTCACTTTCAATAAGTTAGTAAAAATGTCTAAAAACAGATTTTTACCCTGTCATTATGGGGTGTTGTGTGTAGATGAGTGAAAACAAGTTTTATTTCATCCATTTTGAATTCAGGCTGTAACACAACAAGATAAGGAATAATTTGAGGGGTAGGGATACTTTCTGAAAGCACTGTATATACAGGGAGTACCAGTATCGAGTCGATGTGCAGGGGTAATTGAGGCAGATATGTGCTGTACATATAGGTAGGAGTAAAGTGACTCGGAAACAGGATAGATAATAGACTGTAGGTAGGAGTAACGTGACTAGGCAACAGGATAGATAATAGACTGTAGGTAGGAGTAAAGTGACTAGGCAACAGGATAGATAATAGACTGTAGGTAGGAGTAACGTGACTAGGCAACAGGATAGATAATAGACTGTAGGTAGGAGTAAAGTGACTCGGCAACAGGATAGATAATAGACTGTAGGTAGGAGTAAAGTGACTAGGCAACAGGATAGATAATAGACTGTAGGTAGGAGTAAAGTGACTAGGCAACAGGATAGATAATAGACTGTAGGTAGGAGTAAAGTGACTCGGCAACAGGATAGATAATAGACTGTAGGTAGGAGTAAAGTGACTAGGCAACAGGATAGATAATAGACTGTAGGTAGGAGTAAAGTGACTAGGCAACAGGATAGATAATAGACTTAGGTAGGAGTAAAGTGACTAGGCAACAGGATAGATAATAGACTGTAGGTAGGAGTAAAGTGACTAGGCAACAGGATAGATAATAGACTGTAGGTAGGAGTAAAGTGACTAGGCAACAGGATAGATAATAGACTGTAGGTAGGAGTAAAGTGACTAGGCAACAGTATATACAATAGACTGTAGGTAGGAGTAAAGTGACTAGGCAACAGGATAGATAATAGACTGTAGGTAGGAGTAAAGTGACTAGGCAACAGGATAGATAATAGACTGTAGGTAGGAGTAAAGTGACTAGGCAACAGGATAGATAATAGACTGTAGGTAGGAGTAAAGTGACTAGGCAACAGGATAGATAATAGACTGAAGGTAGGAGTAAAATGACTAGGCAACAGGATAGATAATAGACTGTAGGTAGGAGTAAAGTGACTCGGCAACAGGATAGATAATAGACTTGTAAGTATGTTTGTGTCTGTGTTATGATACAGAAATAATAGGCGATTTTGGAAAGACTGTTTTGAAAACCATGACAACATTTTGTTGTTGTTGTAATGTACAATAAAATACAGTACAAATCAAATCAAAGTTTATTTGTCACGTGGGCCAAATACAACAGTGAAACGCTTACTTACAGGCTCTAACCAATAGTGCAAAAAAGTATTGGGTGAACAATTGGTAAGTAAAGAAATAAAACAACAGTAAAAAGACAAGCTATATACAGTAGCGAGGCTATAAAAGTAGTGAGGCTACATACAGACACCGGTTAGTCAGGCTGATTGAGGTAGTATGTTCATGTAGATATGGTTAAAGTGACTATTCATATATGATGAACAGAGAGTAGCAGTAGTGTATAAGAGGGGGTGGTGGGTGGCGGGACACAATACAGATAGCCCGGTTAGCCAATGTGCAGGAGCAACGGTTGGTCGGCCCAATTGAGGAAGTATGTACATGAATGTATAGTTAAACCGACTATGCATATATGATAAACAGAGAGTAGCAGCAGTGTAAAAAGAGGGGTTGGGGGGGGACACAATGCAAATAGTCCGGGTAGCCATTGGATTACCTGTTCAGGAGTCTTATGGCTTAGGGGTAAAAACTGTTGAGAAGCCTTCTTGTCCTAGACTTGGCACTCCGGTACCGCTTGCCATGCGGTAGTAGAGAGAACAGTCTACAGGGGTGGCTGGAGTCTTTGACAATTTTTAGGGCCTTCTTCCCACACCGCCTGGTGTAGAGGTCCAGAATGGCAGGCAGCTTAGCCCCAGTGATATACTGGGCCGTACGCACTACCCTCTGTAGTGCCTTTCGGTCAGAGGCCGAGCAATTGCCATACTAGGCAGTGATGTAACCAGGATGCTCTCAATGTTGCCAAATCTTTTTAGTTTCCTGAGGGGGAATAGGCTTTGTTGTGCCCTCTTCACAACTGTCTTGGTGTGTTTGGACCATTCTAGTTTGTTGTTGATGTGGACACCAAGGAACTTGAAGCTCTCAACCTGCTCCACTACAGCCCCGTCGATGAGAATGGGGGCGTGCTCGGTCCTCCTTTTCCTGTAGTCAACAATCATCTCCTTAGTCTTGGTTACGTTGAGGGATAGGTTGTTATTCTGGCACCACATGGCCAGGTCTCCGACCTCCTCCATAAAAGCTGTCTCGTCATTGTCGGTGATCAGGCCTACCACTGTTGTCATCTGCAAACTTAATGATGGTGTGGAGTTGTGCCTGGCCATGCAGTCGTGGGTGAACAGAGAGTACAGGAGGGGGCTGAGCACGCACCCCTGGGGTGCTCCAGTGTTGAGGATCAGCGTGGCAGATGTGTTGCTACCTATCCTCACTACCTGGGAGCGGCCTATCAGGAAGCCCAGGATCCAGTTGCAGAGGGAGGTGTTTAGTCCCAGGATCCTTAGCTTAGTGATGAGCTTTGAGGGTACTATGGTGTTGAACGCTGAGCTGTACTCAATGAATAGCCTTCTCACATAGGTGTTCCTTTTGTACAGGTGGGAAAGGGCAGTGTGGGAGTGCAATAGAGATTGCATCATCTGTGAATCTATTTGGGCGGTATGCAAATTGAGTGGGTCTAGGGTTTCTGGGATAATTGTGTTGATGTGAGCCATTACCAACCTTTCAAAGCACTTCATGGCTACGGACGTGAGTGCTACGGGTCTGTAGTCATTTAGGCAGGTTGCCTGTATGTTCTTGGGCACAGGGACTATGGTGGTCTGCTTGAAACATGTTGGTATAACAGACTCAATCAGGGACATGTTGAAAATGTCAGTGAAGACACCTGCCAGTTGGTCAGCACATGTCCGGAGCACACGTCCTGGTAATCTGTCTGGCCCCGCAGCCTTGTGTATGTTGGCCTGTTTGAAGGTCTTACCCTCGTTGGCTACGGAGAGCATGATCACACAGTTGTCCGGAACAGCTGATGCTCTCATGCATGCCTCAGTGTTGCTTGCCTCAAAGCGAGCATAGAAGTGATTTAGCTCATCTGGTAGGCTCGTGTTACTGGGCAGCTTGCGGCTGTGCTTCCCTTTGTAGTCTGTAATAGTTTGCAAGCCCTGCCACATAAAACGACCATCGGAGCCGGTGTAGTATGATTCAATCTTAGCCCTGTATTGACGCTTTGCCTGTTTGATGGTTCGTAGCAGGGCATAGTAGGATTTTTTGTAAGCTTCTGGGTTAGAGTCCCTCACCATGAAAGCGGCAGCTCTACCCTTTAGCTCAGTGCAGATGTTGCCTATAATCCATGGCTTCTGGTTGGGGTATGTACGTACAGTCACTGTGGGGATGACGTCCTCGATGCACTTATTGATAAAGCCAGTGACTGATGTGGTGTATTCCTCAATGCCATCAGAAGAATCCCGGAACATGTTCCAGTCTGTGATAGCAAAACAGTCCTCTAGTTTAGCATTGCTTCATCTGACCACTTTTTTATAGACTGAGTCACTGGTGCTTCCTGCTTTAATTTTTACATGTAAGCAGGAGTCAGGAGGATAGAGTTGTGGTTGGATTTACTAAATGCAGCGCGAGGGAGAGCTTTGTACGCATCTCTGTGTGTGGAGTACAGGTGATCTAGAATTTTTTTCTCCCTCTGGTGGCACATATTTGTGACCCGCCTGTTGCTGCAAATTCGGGTTCTCTGAAACTTACAGTTAGGCCTACACTCTTAGAAAAAAAGGTGCTATCTAGAACCTTAAAGGGTTCTTTGGCTGACCCCATAGGATAACTCTTTGAAGAACCCTTTTTGATTCCAGGTAGAACTATTTTTGTATCCATGTAGAACCCTTTCCACAGAGGGATCTAAGTGGAACCTAAAATTGTTCTTCCTGTAACCAAAAAGGGTTCTCCTAAGGGGACAGCCAAAGAACCTTTTTGGAACCCTTTTTCTAAGAGTGTACCTGTGTATAGTGACAAACTGGCCATAAACCAAGGTTGAGTTATATCACAGCTATATGACAGCATGTTGGGTAAACCTTTAACTGGGAACGCTTCTTCCATATGGACCAATGAAGCCATTCGGTACTATCCTGCTAAAATCAAACCTGCACTGACTTTTAAAATAAGGCAACAGTACATTTTAGGGAAATGATTAAAAATGGTTAGCTGACATTTAAATAATGTTTTGGATTATAACTATTCATTCATAATAATACAGCCATCCTGTAGGTTGAAGGCAGAACTGTGGTTAGTCAACCCATCCCATTTCCCATGTGCCTCTTCGTGTCTGCAATAACTCCATGTGGGTTGCTGATGTAATTCATTAGAAAACAGCCTTGCCTTATACACTGCTGACATCAGCTTCTATAAAACAAATATAAGATGGCCACAGATGACCACAACCCTCCACCCTGATGAGTCTCTGGTGAGAGAATGTCTCGGGGGGGGGGGGGGGGGGGGGGACGACACAAACTACCCATTATTCCCAGAATAAGGAGGCATTTATTTGAACTGGCCCAATTTTTGTTACATTTCAATTCTCATAACATTGTTCCAGCAGTCATTCGTTATTAGTAGTTATTAGGAAATATGCTAAATCATGTTGACATGGTGATACAAAGCAACGTAACCTACATTTTATTGCACTAAACATAGCAAATTATTTTGATTGTAGACAGGCCCTGGAGTTCATTCTTGTCTACTACACTAATTTGTGTTCTTGCTCGCAATTGGACAGATATACAAATGATAAAATATCATTACTCTTCAAATACATCCTCATTAAACATGACTCATTCTTTTGTTGTACATCATACAGATCTCCTCTTCGACGTTGGTATTGAAACAATAAGATTTTGCTTTGTTGTTCCACTCACCAACTAAGATGGTAGCCTACTTATTGGGTCTTGATGCCCCCCTGTGTACTTCAAAAGAACTGCATCCAGAGTAACCCCTGTCGCCAGTCACCATAGTCACCCCAGTCAGTTCATTGTAAATTGAAAGGCCTAATACTACTGTAGCTGGTCTTGCTGAACAAAAAATAAATAGCAGCAGCTAGCTTTTTATGACATTCTTAAAATAAGATAAGAGGTCAAAAATGAGAAGAGACCTACAAAAGCATGTATGCAAACCTTACAAAGGTGACACACATGTTTTCTCAGCCCAAGCAGCCGAACTGTCAGCCATGGAGGCCAGAGGGACAGCTTTATTAGTGGTTTTCATTAAGTCTTATTAGTGGTATGTATGGGATACATTCCCCAATGAAATGCCTTCTTGCAGGTTCATCTCGACAATGCAACAACAATGAGAAATAATAAAAGATAAGAATACGAACATAAAGTAAATGCCTTAGTAGGATAGATTAAACATTTTAGCATAAGCATAATACAGGAAGGTACAATTTATTGTCCAATATTTGTATATCTGTCCAATTGCGAGCAAGAACACAAATTAGTGTAGTAGACAAGAATAAACTCCAGGGCCTGTCTACAATCAAAATAATTTGCTATGTTTAGTGCAATAAAATGTAGGTTACGTTGCTTTGTATCACCATGTCAACATGATTTAGCATATTTCCTAATAACTACTAATAACTAGTGATTGCAGGAACAATGTTATGAGAATTGAAATTTAACCAAAATTGGGCCAGTTCAAATAAAATGCCTCCTTATTCTGGGAATAATGGGTAGTTTGTTCCTATTTTATGTGTATAAATTGAGCCGTATAATAAGTCTGGTAGCAGCAGTTGTGATGTGTGTGTGTAGCATGAATGTATATGTGTGTGTGTGGATGAGTGCATGAGTGAGTGCATGTATGCTAAGGTGTGCAGAATCAGAGCAGGTGATCTGTCCAGTTCAACAGTGTTCAACAGTCTGATGGCTTGTAGATAGAAACTGTTGGTGTCAGACCTAATGCTCCGATACCATCTGCCTGACGTTAAGGGAGAAAACAGCCCGTGGCTGGGGTGTTTAAGGTCCTTGATGATGATCCGTGCCTTCCTCAGGCACCGTTTAGAGTGGTTGTCCTGGATGGGTGGGATACATGGTCCCAGTGAAATACTGGGCCGTCTTCACTGCTCGCTGGAGGCCCTTGCAGTCATGGATAGAGCAATTCCGGTACCAGGCTGTGATGCAACCGGTCAGGATGCTCTCGATGGTACAGCGGTAATATTTGGAGAGGACCCGGGGCAGCATGCCAAATTCCTTCAGCCGCCTTAGGAAGTAGAGACTCTGTTGTGCCCTGTTGACAAGAGTGGTGGTGGTGTTGGTCCATGACAAGTCTCTGTGATGTGGACGCTGAGGAACTTAAAACTCATGATTCTCTACTGCAGTCCCGTTGATGTGGATCGGGCGTGTTCCCTCCTCTTCTTCCTGAAGTCAACAATCAACTCCGCTGTTTTGCTGATGTTGAGTGAGAGGTTGTTGTCATGTCACCACAATGCCAGTTCACTCAGCTCCTCCCTATAGGCTGACTCGTTGTTGTTGATTATCAGGCCAGCAAACTTGATGATGGAGTTGGTGCTGTGCAAAGCCACGCAGTCGTGGGTGAACATGGAGTGAAGCAGAGGATAGACATTTGGGCACGTCATGACAGCCAGTGAGACCCAGGTGGAAGAGCTGAAGAGAGAGAATGCAGGAATAGTATAGATATGAAAGTATAAAATAGGGTTTTATTGATCATTTGATCAGGCTGAGTGCTCTAGACATTTTTTCTTCGATGTATTTTTCCAGCTGAATTAGCAGAACTGTCAGCCATGGGGGTCAGAGTGACAGCCAGTGAAGAGAGGTGGAGGAGCTGACGAGAGAGAATACCATTTACTATTTTTTCTTAACTATACATTAATTACATAATATATTGTTATTATAATAGTCAAGTTTGTTACTATGTAACGTGTTGTCAAACATTTGTACATAGAGAAATTGAATAATTTTATGATTTTATTTATTCCGATGTAGCATATTAGACAATGATCAATATACACTACATTACCAAAGTATGTGGACACCTGCTCGTCAAACATCTCATTCCAGGGCCTCCTGAGTGGTGCAGTGGTTTAAGGCCCTATGGCCACTAGAGATTCTGGGTTAAAGTCCAGACTCTGAAATAGCCGGCCGCAACTGGGAAAAACATGGGGCGGCGCACAATTGGCCCAGCGTCGTCCGGGTTAGGGGAGGGTTTGGCCAGCAGGGATGTCCTTGTCCCATCGTGCACTAGCGACTCCTGTGGTTGGCCGGGCGCAGTGCACGCTGACACGGTCGCCAGGTTTCCGGGTTAAGGGTTAAGTGGGCATTGTATCAAGAAGCAGTGCGGCTTGGTTGGGTTGTGTTTCGGAGGACGCACGGCTCACGACCTTCACCTCTCCTGAGTCCGTACAGGAGTTGCAGCGATGAGACAAGACTGTAACTACCTATAAAAATATAAATAAATGAATGCTGAAACAAGAAAGGGCCTTCCCCAAACTGTTGCGACAAAGCTGGAAGCACAGAAATGTCTAGAATGTCATTGTATGCTGTAGTGTTAAGATTTCCCTTCACTGGAACTAAATGGCCTAGCCTGAACCATGAAAAACAGCCCCAGACCATTATTCCTCCTCCACCAAACTTTACAGTTGGCACTATGCATTGGGGCAAGTACTGTTTTCCTGGCTTCCACCGAACCCAGATTCATCCGTCTGACTAGCAGATGGTGAAGTGTGATTCATCACTCCAGAAAACGTGTTTCCACTGCTCCAGAGTCCAATGGCGGCAAGCTTTACACCACTCCAGCCGACGCTTGGCATTGCGCATGGTGATCTTAGGCTTGTGTCCGGCTGCTCGGCAATGGAATCCCATTTCATGAAGCTCCCTGCGAACAGTTCTTGTGCTGACGTTGCTTCCAGAGGCAGTTTGGAACTCGGGAGTGAGTGTTGCAACCAAGGACAGACAATTTTTATGTGCTTCTGCATTTGGCGGTCCCGTTCTGTGAGCTTTTGTGGCCTACCACTTGCTCCTAGACGTTTCCACTTCATAATAACTTCATAATAACAACACTTACAGTTGCCCGGGGCAGCTCTAGCAGGACAGAAATTTGATGAACTGACTTGTTGGAAAGGTGGCATCCTATGACGGTGCCACGTTGAAAGTCACTGAGCTCTTCAGTAAGGTCATTCTACTGCCAATGTTTGTCTATGGAGATTGCATGACTGTGTGCTCAATTTTACACACCTGTCAGCAACAGGTGTGGCTGAAATAGCCACATCCACTAATTACAAGGGGGTGTCCACATACTTTTGTATATATAGTGTAGTTCTGAAACGTTTAGCACTAGGGGATGGCATGCATGCAGTACAGTGTGTTCGATAACAAAAACGTGTTCACAGAGAGGCCAAAGGTGGCATTCTCTGCTGGTTAAGGTATTAATGTTGGACCCTTCAATACTAACACCACTCTGTATGACCCCAAAGTCCTCACCCACATAAGCCAAGCCTACAGTCCAATTACAGGTACTGATCACACACCAATCGATATAGTATAACACAAGTGTCCACAGGGGCCAACTATAGAGTCCACCATCACTATAAGAGGCTGCTCCAGCGTCTATGAGAGATGAACAGTGTTGATCTCACACTGCCTTTCATCTGATGCAGGTGTCTTCACAGCACCAGTGAGAGGAGTATACTACTTCAGGGTCAGTGCCATAGATAAGCGCAAATCGCAATACCTGAGAGTATGCTTGTTCAAGATTGACCAGAGTATAATGTGGCCTCATCCGTGGAACAGTAACAGAAATGTTGTGAGTGTTTCCAATGGAGTGATTCTAGAGATGGAGGGAGACTTGGTCTACACGCGCCTCCCCTCAAGCTTCAGTCTCTATGGCGATAGCGATAATGGCTGTTTATTCAGTGGTTTCCTGTTCTTCCCTATGTGAGGGGAACACCATAAACAGTGTTGAGACAAAATTATATCTAGACATCGGTTACTCTGAGCTCCATTGTTTCTGTTTTAAAATATACATTACAACAAATGTCAACAGTGGTCAGGACTATTCTTTTGTATAATTTGTTGAATCTTATTCAGTAACATTATTCTTTCTGTGAATTGTGTCTGTATCTTGTAAAAATGCCGGTATTATTCTCCTCAACTAAATGCTATATACTGTCCTATGTTCTTAGAAAAGCGAGTGTAGTAGCAGCGATACACTCTTAGAAAAAAGGGTTCAAAAAGGGTTATACCCATAGAATAACCCTTTTTGGTTCCAGGTAGAACCCTTTTGGACTCCATGGAGAACCCTCTCTAGAAAGGGTTCTACCTGCAACCAAAAAGGCTTCTTAAAAGGGTTCTCCTAATGGGGACAGCCGGAGAACTCTTTAAGGTTCTCGATGGCACCTTTTTTTCTAAGAGTGTAGAGAGGGGAACAGCCAGAGTGGGGCTGGGAACAGCCAGAGTGGGGCTGGGAACAGCCAAGAGTGGGGCTGGAAACAGCCAGAGTGGGGCTGGGAACAGCCAGAGTGGGGCTGGAAACAGCCAGAGTGGGGCTGGGAACAGCCAGAGTGGGGCTGGGAACAGCCAGAGTGGGGCTGGGAACAGCCAGAGTGGGGCTGGGAACAGCCAGAGTGGGGCTGGAAACAGCCAGAGTGGGGCTGGGAACAGCCAGAGTGGGGCTGGATACAGCCAGAGTGGGGCTGGGAACAGCCAGAGTGGGGCTGGAAACAGCCAGAGTGGGGCTGGGAACAGCCAGAGTGGGGCTGGGAACAGCCAGAGTGGGGCTGGGAACAGCCAGAGTGGGGCTGGAAACAGCCAGAGTGGGGCTGGAAACAGCCAAGGGGAGTGCACTACCACCTGTGCCATAAAGCTTCAGACCTCTTAACAGAACACTTATACCTTCACATACAAGTAGGCTACAGTCTTAAAGGGATAGTTAACAGATAATAAATTGTACATGATTTTCTACTTGCCTTGGCTCTTGTTGGTTGACCCAGACAGTACATGGTGTTGGTAATTAGTATTGCAATAAAATGTATAACTTTGTGTATTATTAAATTAATCATGGCATGACTTTAACTACTACAAATCAAATGTGTGATAGAGGAATGTATTTATATATATATATAAAATATAAATCTTCAACTATCCCTACAAGATCGACATCACTGTAGTTGAATCATTGCCTCTATCAAATTGAGTGTCAGTGAGGTTACAGTTTAACTCCCATTCACTCCCATCCACACATGCAGTATACTTATGAATAATGGGTCAGGGTGATATGGTGAAAATATAGTGTGCTGAGGTCTTATCTCCCTCTAGTAGTAAATAATGAAGTGACATATACACTAAATACATAGTAAGGCTAGTTTAATATACAATGATTAAAACATTTCACAATCATTCTAAAACATACAAAACATCTGACTGAGTATAAAGCACGTCTGACACTTAAAAAGCTAATAAAAAATGTGTCAAATGTCAAGGTTAGCAACAAACATGTAGAAATATATATTAAATGTCTTGTATTACCAGTGCAATGATTGTTGCTTTTCTTTTATACATAGTTCTGAAATATCATTACAATAACATTGTATGTGTAACAGTCCATATTATATTCATTTGTTAAAAATTCATTAGCTCTCGTCAGTAGTGCAAAAGTCTTCAGTTTCTCAGAAGCGTTAAAGATCAAGATTTCGAGCGGCACCATAGCAATGCATATCTCAATTTTCTAAATGATCCCCAGCAGTCCATTATGGGTACTGCAGAATCTCTAGCATTTTCATTTTCTGTTTCGAAACTTTGAGGCTCTTTTGTCCTTTGATTTGGTTTTGACGTGTGGGTTTTGAACTTGAATGTCCTTAGCAGGATCCACCACACAGCCACATTGCTGGTAATGAACCAGCAGCCTCTTCCACAGTGAGCTGCACCTCAGCAACTCTTGGTTTCCTAAAAGGAAACAAAGAGCAAATTTAAACCGCCAATTTGCATGTTAAAGCACTGCCAGTAAGGAATGAGGAATTAGAAAATAAAACACATTTGTCCCGTTCTACAGTCTTCTCAATTCAAGTGTACAAAACAATGTAACAGAATGAGAATCTAACAATAGACATGGGAGGATTGTTAATTCACTTCAAATCCAATTTAGTTTGTCACATGCGCCGTGAAATGCTTATTTACAAGCCCTTAACCAACAATGCAGTTTTAAGAAAATACCCCCCAAAAAGAGATAAAGGTAACAAATAATTAAAGAGCAGCAATAAAATAACAATAGCGAGGCTATATACAGGGGGTACCGGTACAGAGTCAATGTGCGGGGACACCGGTGTCGAGGTAATATGTACTAGATGTATTTATTTACCTTTATTTAACTAGGCAAGTCGGTTAAGAACAAATTCTTATTTTCAATGACGGCCTAGGAACAGTGTGTTAACTGCCTGTTCAGGGGCAGAATGACAGATTTGTACCTTGTCAGCTCGGGGATTTGAACTTGCAACCTTTCGGTTACTAGTCCAACGCTCTAACCACTAGGCTACCCTGCCGCCCAGATAAAGTTATTAAAGTGACAATGCAAAGATAAAAACAGAATGGGGGGGGGCAATGCAAATGGTCTGGGTAACCATTCGACTAGATGTTCAGGAGTCTTATGGCTTGGGGGTAGAAGCTGTTTAAAAGCCTCTTGGACCTAGACTTGGCGCTCCGGTACCGCTTGCCGTGCGGTAGCAGAGAGAACAGTCTATGACTAGGGTGGCTGGAGTCTTTGACTATTTTTAGGGCCTTCCTCTGACACCGCCTGGTATAGAGGTCCTGGATGGCAGAGAGCTTGGACCCGGTGATTGTACTGGGCCGTTCACACTACCCTCTGTATTGCCTTGTGGTCGAGCAGTTGCCATACCAGGCAGTGATGCAACCAGTTAGGATGCTCTCGATGGTGCAGCTGTAGAAACTTAAGGATCTGAGGACCCATGACAAATCTTTTCAGTGTCCTGAGGGGGAGGTTTTGTCGTGCCCACTTCCCGACTGTCTTGGTGTGCTTGGACCATGTTAGTTTGTTGGTGATGTGGACACCAAGGAACTTGAAGCGCTCAACCTGCTCCACTACAGCCCCGTCGATGAGAATGGGGGTGTGCTTGGTCCTCTTTTTCCTGTAGTCCACAATCATCTCCTTTGTCTTGATCACGTTGGGGAGAGGTTGCGGTCCTGGCACCACACGGCCAGGTCTCCTCCCTATGACCTCCTCCCTATAGGCTGTCTCATTGTTGTCGATGATCAGGCCTACCACTGTTGTGTCATCAGCAAATTGAATGATGGTGTTGGTGTTGTGCAGTCATGAGTGAACAGGGAGTACAGGAGGGGACTGAGCACGCACCCCTGAGCGGCCCCTGTGTTGAAGATCAGCGTGGCAGATGTTTTGTTACCTACCCTTACCAACTGGGGGCGGCCCGTCAGGAAGTCCAGGATCCAGTTGCAGAGGGAGGTGTTTAGTCCCAGGGATCTTAGTATATTGATGAGCTTTGAGGGCACTAAGGTGTTGAACGCTGAGCTGTAGTCAATGAATAGCATTCTTACATAGGTGTTCCTTTTGTCCATGTGGGAAAGGGCAGTGTGGAGTGCAATAGAGACTGCATCATCTGTGGATCTGTTGTGGGGGTATGCAAATTGGAGTGGGTCTAGGGTTTCTGGGATGATGGTGTTGATGTGAGCAATGGCCAGCCTTTCAAAGCACTGCTTTCATTGCTACAGACGTGAGTGCTACGGGTCGGTTGTCATTTAGGCAGGTTACCTTAGTGTTCTTGGGCACAGGTAATATGGTAGTCTGCTTAAAACATGTTGATATTACAGACTCAGACAGGGAGAGGTTGAACATGTCAGGGAAGACACTTGCTAGCTGGTCAGCCCATGCTCGCAGTACACGTCCTGGTAATCCGTCTAACCCTGCGGCCTTGTGAATGTTGACCTGTCTATAGGTCTTACTCACATCGGCTGCAGAGAGCGTGATCACACAGTCTTCCGGTACAGCTGGTGCTCTCATGCATGTTTCAGTGTTATTTGCCTCGAAGCGAGCATAGAAGTTGTTGAACTTGTCTGGTAGGCTCAGGTCACTGGGCAGCTCTCGGCTGTGCTTCCCTTTGTAGTCTGTAATGGTTTGCAAGCCCTGCCACATCCGACGAGCATTAGAGCCGGTGTAGTACGACTCGATATTAGTCCTGTATTTACGCTTTGCCTGTTTGATGGCTCATCGGAGGGCATGTAGGGATTTCTTATAAGCTTCTGGGTTAGTCCCGCTCCTTGAAAGCTGCAGTTCTAGCTCAGTGCGGATGCTGCCAGTAATCCATGGCTTCTGGTTGGGGTATGTACGTACAGTCACTGTAGGGACAATGTCATCGATGCACTTATTGGTAACGCAGTTCAGGGAGAGTATGAGGAGCAGGCACTGGACGTACCAGACTGGGAAGGCGCACTTGAGGGAGCGTGCGTGACAAAAAAGACAAAAAACAAATAAACAATAAACTAACAACGAATTGTGACTACAGAGATGCTACGTGCAGTAACTTTAAACAATATCCCATAACACACAGGTGGAAAAAAATGCTACTTAAGTGTGATCCCCAATTAGAGACAACGACGTGACAGGACGTGACACAATGACCATGAAAGGCTCATGTTGCTTGCCCTCCTTGACCCACAAAAGTTCCCAAAATATAGGGAAACACCAAACTTTCCAAACGTTATGTTCTCAAGTCTTGAGGAAAGCTATGGCCCTAATTTTGATTTGCCACGGCTTAAAACAGAACTCAACGTTATGTACTCAATGTCTGACGTCGAGGATAAGAGCCCAGCTGAACTGCTCCACTTTCTCCAGCAGAAGAGACTAATTGATAGTATGCACCAATTGTATCTGCTTACCTGTCTAGTTGTGACCATTCCAGTGTCCACTGCTTCAGTAGAAAGAACATTTTTTGCACTAAAATGGATCAAGACATTTTCCAGGAACACCACTGGACAGGCCCGACTGTCAGCCCTGGCTTTGATCGCAATCAAAAAATAACTTATTTCGGATTTAAAATCAAAAGACAATCTATATGAAGCTGCCATTGCCCATTTCATAAAGAAGGACAGGAGAATGAACTTCGTTTTTAAATGATAATCATAATGGTGAGTGGACTTTTTGTTTTCATCGACAGCTTGCTTTTTGTTGTTTTCACTTTTTCCACATTTTGTTACGTTACAGCTTTATTCTAACATGTATTAAATAAATAAAAATCCTCAGCAATCTACACACAATACGTCATAATGACAAAGCAAAAACAGGTTAACATTTTTTGGGGCAAATGTATAAAACAAAATATTAAAAAAATATTCAGACTCTTTTCTATGAGACTTGAAATTGAGCTCAGATTTGCCAAATGGAGGGCGAGGGAGAGCTTGTACGCGTCTGTGTTTGGAGTAAAGGTGGTCTAGAGTTTTTTTCCCTCTGGTTGCACATTTAACATGCTCTGGTTGCACATTTAACATGCTTTGGTTGCACATTTAACATTTTCAGTGCACTCTATTTCCTTAATTTAGACTCTAAGGGCCGGTTTCCTGGCAACAGATCAAAGCTAGTCCCGAATAGCATGTTCAATAGAGTTTATACATTAAAATGCTTTTTAGTACACGACTAGGCTAAATCTGTCTGGGATATTGTCTCTTTGTGTGGTACAGAGGTGCCTGATATGAGTCAACAAGGTGAGCAGAGAGACATTGGCCATATAATACCACCTGGAACAGTTTCTTACCAATAATGCACAGTCCCTCCTGAGCCCGAGTGATGCCCACATTGACTTGGTTTGGGTCCCTGACAAAACCCAGCTTCTTGTTGAGCCATGCTTTGGTTGGCTCTGTTTCAATTTCCGACTTGGGACAAGAGCGCACAGTAGACAAGATGACATAACGCCATTCACTTCCTGTAGAAAAAAAAGTATAAACACTCAGCTGGAGTTCAGTTTTCCTTCCCTTTCCATATATTGTCTTTTTTTATACTGTAACTTTGTGCCTCATGGACAAAATAACTGTACCTTGACTCTTTGTGATGGTATTCACGTTGACGTTCTGGATATGGTTAATTTCCAGGGTTTCGTTCACCTTGGCTACTTGGGCATTGTATGGTGTCAGAATAGCTATGTCGCTAGCCGCCACCCCAGCACGCTTGATCAACAGAGAGGCGATGCGAACCTGACAAAAAACAAAATGTTTATGTTTCACTGTTACCACGGAATTATGCATTGACAGTGTTTCCAAACATTGCTTGGTGGTTGTTGCTCACCGATTCCTCAGCCTCTGCCGAGTTGGCCTTTGAGTTTTCATTCCCCCGTTCGGTGGAGACCACAAGACTGATCTCTTTTCCGTAAACGTGTCCAAAAAGGATGGGCGTCAGATGATGAGACTGAGCGAGCAGGACACTGTCTTTCCGAGTTGCTCCAGTCTTGAGAATACCGTTGTAGAACTCCTTTGAAGGAAACTCACAAATGCGCTCTTGCTGAAAAGACAAAATTGCAGTGAGTGCTTCCCTAGTTCTATACGAACAAAATGCAAATGATAACAAAGACAATAGAGAATGTTTGTGCAAGTTTCTAATCAGATGTGGAATGTTAGAGAAGAATCAAACCACACAACTTCTACAATAGAACATGGAAATATTTCCCGAACCAATCCATGCTTCATACCATTCTGTACTGCGTATCAAGCATCAACGCCTTTTCCATGTAACTCTCAAACAGAGATTTCCTCATGCCCAACCTTGCTGAAAGATCACTGTGTGTGATAGGCTGCAATTGCTTGTGATCGCCGAGTAAAACAATCTGAAAGGAGAATACATAATCATAAAATAGGTTATATATAACCTTTCCCTGCTTGCAAATTGAGTAACAAATTAGCAATTGATTATCAATTACCTGTTCAGGTTTATGTGTCACAAGGGGGATGAAGGCTTCAGGCTCAGTTGCCATGGCACACTCATCAATGATAATCTGTTTCAAGTCCAGTTTGTAGAAGTTGGGATTTGACGCCGCAGTACAAGTGCAGAGAATGACATCATGCCTCATCAACTCATGATTCCGAGCTTGACTTAGGAGGACTTTGTAGCTTAAAGTTAAAAGGTATATGGGAAAATAAAACACCAAATTGATAGAAAAATCATAAAATGTATTTCATAATTATACATGAATTAGGTAAACATTTTCTCTTCAAATAAAATCCTATGTGGTTATTTATTTACATGAAAGTAAGTTACCTCTCAATCTCCATGTCTGTGAGATCTTCTCCCCTTTTAATTCTTGCATCAAAATGTCTAATTTCATTGGAGAATGGGTTCTCAGCCATCCGCATAAGATGATGCAATGTGATGGAACTGAAAACCATTTTTTAAAAAGCAAACCATACTTTACACATGCATATGCAGACATCATGCCATAACTGTTTATTCCAAGTAATGATCAGTAATAAAACAAATAGTTGTGCGATGCAAATATAAAGCCTCAAATTTCATTATAGTCCCACTTCCTTGACACAACCAACATAAACACTGACAGTTCTTTCTCTGCACTTAAATAAAAGTTAGCTGACCTGAGCTCTCTCTTGGGTCTCTCCTCCCTGATTGACCTGCGTGACAGCTTCAGGTTGCTGCCAGGGTAGGGAAACTCCAACATCTCCATCTGCTCACTGTAAACACGAAGTGGCTTCAACACCTTCGGGAGTTTCAGAAGTTGACCTTTGACAAATATGATGAGACAAGTTTTAGTGCTATGCAGTGCTTGACTTATACTGAAATGGATGCCGTTACTCATTTTGGGTGTCAGTACTGTTTATATTTAGGTGCAGGAACTCCTCAATACTTCTGAGCTGATATTCTATAAGAGGTGCAGGAACTCCTCAATACTTCTGAGCTAATATTCTATAAGAGGTGCAGGAACTCCTCAATACTTCTGAGCTAATATTCTATAAGCGGTGCAGGAACTCCTCAATACTTCTGAGCTAATATTCTATAAGAGGTGCAGGAACTCCTCAATACTTCTGAGCTAATATTCTATAAGAGGTGCAGGAACTCCTCAATACTTCTGAGCTAATATTCTATAAGAGGTGCAGGAACTCCTCAATACTTCTGAGCTAATATTCTATAAGAGGTGCAGGAACTCCTCAATACTTCTGAGCTAATATTCTATAAGAGGTGCAGGAACTCAAAAAAATTTGAGGTGCCGGTAGTCAGTTCCGGTAAGCACCTGCCAAAGCATAGTACTGGTGCTGTGACAGTGGTATGGCAATCTGACTGCAGATGTATCTGACTCAATGAGACCTCATAAAAAGAGACAGTGACACAGGCCCACATTGAAATAGCAGATGCAGGCATACCTAACATCATCTAAGGATAAGTAGAAGGGGGGTAAATTCTTACCAGCTACAACGTCCACCGATTTATTAGAGGGTCCGCAATATAGAATGCACCTCCTCTTTGAAGACCCCCCAGCAGCTTTAGGCCTTAGGTGGTTTGGGTCTTTTTGGTTTTGCAGAAAGAACCAATAAACAAGGTGGACTCCAACCACCGTCTTCCCAGTGCCTAAGAAAAGGATTAGAATGTATTAAGATTCTAACTGAACTGCATGAGGAGAAAGGTAATATAGGCTTTGTAAATCATCAAAGTGCTTACCTGGTGGCCCCTGAATGAGAGTGAATCGGTTGTCGAGGGCCTCTTTAATAGCTTTGGTTTGACTAATATTCAGATCAGGAAACTTGGAGGAATGAAGTTTGATCTCAAACCTGGCAGGTCTCAGCTCTTTAGTTACAGGTGCTGTGTAAAATATTACCACATTAACGTACTCACAACCTCACTTATTACCAACAGACATGAGACATGAATTTACCATGAATCTATTTGTCAAAGTTAAAACTAAAATGTGTAAAAATTCAACGGAAAGTGAATTTGCGCTTAAATCTAATTTGTTGGTATACTGTAGATGGTGGCTTGTCTAGTGTTGTGTTCTGAAATAAAAATGTGTTACAGTGGCTTGAGAAAGTATTCACCCCCTTGGCATTTTTCCTATTTTGTTGTCTTACAACCTGGAATTAAAAATAGATTTTGTATAATTTGATTTACACAACATATACCACTACATACCTATATATATACCTATATACCACAAGAAATAAGACCCCCCAAAAAACGGAAAACTTGAGCGTACATAACTATTCACCCCCCCCCCCCCCCCCAAAGGCAATACTTTGTAGAGCCATCTTTTGCAGCAATTACAGCTGCAAGTCTCTTGGGGTATGTCTCTATAAGCTTGGCACATCTAGCCACTGGGATTTTTGCCCATTCTTCAAGGCAAAACTGCTCCAGCTCTTTCAAGTTGGATGGGTTCCGCTGGTGTACAGCAATCTTTAAGTCATACCACAGATTCATAAATTGGATTGAGGTCTGTGCTTTGACTAGGCCATTCCAAGACATGTATAGCAAAGGGGGTGACTACATATACACACACCACTTTTCTGTTTTTAATTTTTTATAATTTTTTTAAGCAAGTTCTTTTTTTAATTTCACTTCACCAATTTGGACTATTTTGTGTTTGTCCATTACATGAAATCCAAATAAAAATCCATTTCAATTACAGGTTGTAATACAACAAAATTGGAAAAACACCAAGGGGGATGAATACTTTTGCAAGGCACTGTACGTGTATTTACCAGAGTTTGTCCTCTTGCCAAGAGCAATGTTCTTCACAAGTTCATTAGCCTGAGTGAGGTTGTCGACGGCAGCCTCTTTACGCCTGAAAATAACACAGGATCATTAATTCATAAAATTTCACATTTTATCTTCTTTCGACTCTAAAAAACACATTTATATTTGAATATTAAATAGTCCAAATACTTACACATCAGGTAACAGCTTTGGAATTAATTCTACTGTGAATCTTGTATCTTTCCCGAAGACCCTGTCTGGAATCTTGGCCATGGACATGTGATTAATCCGGAAGTCTATCTGGACATAGGAGAGGTTTTTAGCCTCATCCTCATCAGTGACACCAGTGGTTATTCCATGAGCAACCCAAATGAGAGATGGGATATTGCTGAGGTCCACATGCTGATCATCATCAGCGCCATTGTTTGGCAAATCCACTCGATTTTGGTACCTCATGCGGATACACAGAAAGCTGTGTTTGAGACCATACTCAATGGCCCACTGTTTCATCTTCTCAAGTGACAACTGGAAGAATCCACCGAGTTGACTCTCCTTCTGTATCTGTTTCCATGTCAAAGGCACATCTTCAAGGACAATGCTGTCATTTTCTGTTACAGCGTTGGAGGCTGACTCCATCTCACACAATGGTTTCCATATCTTCTGATACTCCTGGTAAGTGGTGTATGTTTTCTTCGATGAATGGAATGCATACTTGGAGAAACACAGAGTTGGGTCTTTTGAGTGCTCCAAGCAAATCTCAAACTTGTTACGTACAACCAGCATCTGAACCACAGGTACTAATAATCCCCGTTGTGTGTCAGTGCCCAGTTGCACCTCCAGTGTTTCACCAGTCTTTACCCTCAATGGCAATTCAATGTAATGACCTGGATTTGGATTGGTTCTGGCAGTTGGTGTACATTGGAGCAGACCTGAGCAGACATGTTGGTTATCCTTGACACTTGAGCTGATGGTCTGTAGGGATTGGAACACGATGTCCAAGTTCTCCTCCTTCAGAGCTGACAGCATCCCTTTCCACAAGTCTGTTGGCACTGATGTCACAAATGGATGAGGTGACTGTTGTTGCAGTTCAGCATGGATGTTCTCATTTGTGAAGGAGTATACTCTTCTCTTCCATTTCAGAACCACATGGTTGTCATGTTCATTGAACTCTGGTTGGTCTGTCAACTGCAGATCCCTATACATGATAAGGATATTTTCTGGCATTGAGGATCGATTAAATGGAAAATACACTCTTAAACTGTTTCCAGCTGGGGAGGCATCAATGACAAAGGCTATCTTCTGTGCACTTTGATTGTTCAGCTGCGATGCAAAACTCAACCAACGTGCTTTCCTCTCATACATTTTTTGCTTTTCAGATTTTCTCGAAAAACTCAGACAGGACTGGTCAATTTCCAGAGAAGTGTACCTGACTGCTTTATTTTCAAGAACTGAGTGCAGGAGCCTCTGAACAATAACGTCCACGTACCGACGAATGGGCGAGGAAGCCCAAGTGTAGCTTTCAAGCTGAAGGTCATAGTGGCCAACTCTAGATAGGTATGTTGAGTTAGAGCGTAGAACATATGCTCTATGGATCGTCTTTTTGAGTTCAATGATCAAAGGCAGTAGCTGGGGATGAATGTCATCAGTTGCTATCAGGTCCACAATTCTAGGGATATCCTTGTCTTGAAATGCTGACTCAAGACTCCTCACAATGGATGTTAATAGAGAGAATGTCTCAGATGGCTGGACAATTTGACCATGATGGTTTTTATTCTCTGTTCTCGTTGCAAGCATCTGATTGGACACACCTGGGTAAGGTTTAGAAACCGCATCCCTCTGGTTATCATCAACGTTACCAATCTGATCAATGCAGTGACAGAAATGAATGGACAGGGGAATCAGAGAACTGTATTTATCTTTTAGTTGACAAAGCTTCTCTGTGTTTGGCTTGTCTTGGCATCTGACTGGGGTGCAGCTGACTGTCTTTGCATCTTTGAGCAACAGTTCAGTGACAGCGTGGTTAAACATAACCATGAGCTCTTCCACCATCTTATGAGACCGTCTTCTACCAACGATTACATCATCATCAGGGGATTTATAGTGCCAGTCTTCCTGTTTCCTGTCCTTTCTGTGAACCTCAGAAAAGTGACATGCTTTGGTGAGGCAGCCCTCTAAAGTGTCATATCGTTGGCCATTATCATCAGAGTTTTGGATGATGTTTTCAGCTTCCTCATATGACAACTTTCTATCAGACTTTATTTTAGATAGGCTAAACTTACTTGTCTTGATGCGGTCTGTTTTCTTGTCAATTTGCACCATCAGTGATATGGCATTTCGTTCACATCCAGGGAGTAGACTGAAATGCTCGGTGCTCAGACAAAGTGGGAACATATAAACAGGATCCTTTCCAGGGGGATAAAAAGCACTTCCATTCTGTTGTGCATCTTTGTCCAATTGGCTGCCCTTGGTCACACGGCTTGCAACATCAGCAATGTGAACTCCAATCTCGTAGTGTTGACCTAAATCTCTTACACTGATGGCATCATCAAGATCCTTGGAATGTGCTGGGTCAATTGTAAATGTTATGAATTCTTGATAACACCTTCGTTTTTGCGTATCTGTGTTCAGTTCCTTGAGAATTTCATGGTCATTCTCAACAGAAGTGGCCCTTGTCAGTTGGTACTCTATGTCCAATACTTCTAGTCCACTATCTAAAGAGGCCACTTTGGGAAGGACTTTTACGACAACTCCTAAAGGGTATCGAAATTTCTCTCGCCACTTCAAGACTTTGACAACAAAGAGATTGTTTCTTTTGGATTCCTCATTTATCTTCACAAATTTTTCAAATCTCAGATCCTCCAGTTTTCGCACGGCAAAGTAGTTTGGCTTGTCCCTCCAAACTGGGGTGTAAATTTTGGAGATGCATTTGTTGATGGGTGTCATCACCTGGTCGTCATAGTTATCAATGGTACAGACAAACACCATGGATGCATTTTCAACCTCCACCACATCTAGCACTTTCCCATTTGGGGGATGACACTCATTGTCCAAGATCTCCACAACAACCTGATCTCCAGGAAAAGAACGACCAATATTCTTTCTGCCTTTGATAGAAATGCGGAGGGAGGGCTCTTCAAGAGGTATGGCGTAGCCTGAGTCAAACCTCTCCAAACTCAAGTGACAGTGTTTGTAGATACTCGGGTCTCTCTTTATCAATGCCTGAAGGTACAAAGGGGAGCTGTCTTGGCTTGTGTTCATCTCAAGTCCATTTAATGGGTTGACAATTGCCTCCCCCTGGGTGATACCCAACAGGCCGTCAGCTGTTACAGTGACTCGTACATCTTTACCCTCGTCAAGAAGCTCCCTCAGTATTGGGTCATCTATGTCGGGTATCTCAGATATGGATGACTCACTATCACTGTTGTCCTCCTCGTCCCCTTTGACAAATCTTGAAATCTCTCTTAATTCTTGTTTCAAGTAATCTTCAGTAAGGGTTTGTGGATCTGCACTGTTTTTGCTGATGCAGTGGTCTATGTAGGCTTTCCATATCCTTGAGCTTTTCCCAAAGTAGCAGAGAGCAGCAGCATCTCCAACCACAACAACCTGGGATTGAGCCCTAGTCATGACCGTGTTCAATACGCGAGCATCGTTGAAAAACTCTCGACAATGTGAGTCAGAGGAAAGAAGGCTGTCACGGGTTTGAACGGCTGTCAATACTATTGCCCTGAACTGTTTGCCTGTTAAGAAATGAAAATATGTCAATGTTTTTAGAGTATACAACCCATTATTATGTTCAAGGAAAAGATTATATGAAAGTCAAAATTACAGTCAAAATATACCTTGAACATTGGCTATATTTTCCACAGTCACTTGGCCATGTCTTTTTTTCCGAAGCTCTTTCCTGATCAGTGAAACCTATCAACCAATAAAATTATGACATGTAAGGCTTCAAATTTATTTTTATTTGACCTTTATTTAACCAGGCAAGTCAGTTAAGAACAAATTCTTATTTTCAATGACGGCCTAGGAACAGTGGGTTAACTGCCTGTTCAGGGGCAGAACGACAGATTTGTACCTTGTCAGCTCGGGGGTTTGAACTTGCAACCTTCCGGTTACTAGTCCAACGCTCTAACCACTAGGCTACCCTGCCGCCCCAATATTGTTGATAGTTTATCATTTGCTCAAGATATACATTATAATAATGGTGGTATGTTCAAAGCACAATTTACCTGGCATCCTTCAGACAGGACACAAATTGAGCTTTGATCCTGATTTCCCCATGCAGGTGGCCAATCTCTGAGCAAATTTTGCACTACTTCAACCACGGATGCAACCTCTTCACGATTAAACCACGACATGGATGTGTTGTCCAAGTGAGATTCTCCTCTGACATGGTGGAACCTCAGGGGGTGGCAGTTCGGATGAGCTGGGACATTACCTACAGCCTTGATGGCATCAGACTTGCCAACATAGAAGTTAGTGGACACGAATTCTACTATCTCTTTGGTGGAGCGATAGTTCTCGTTGAAAATGATTCTGCTTTTCAAAGCTGCACTACTCTCTTGGGCTTGATAGTAGTGGAACAGACGGTTCAGCAAGGTGTGATTGGAGCGTTGGTCATCGTCCACTGAAAAGAGCTTTGGTCCCATCTGCATGTGATCTCCAGCTAGAACCACTCGAGTTACTGGCCCAGCCAGACCAAGGGCCATCAGAGCTTCACATTCAAGCATCTGGGACGCTTCGTCAATCAGGATGTGGGTGAAGTAGCCGCCAGGGAGCTTCAGGTCATGTAAGTGCATTGCCATTGCAGTGGTTGTTATGACCACCCTACAGGAGTCGACTGTATCTTTGTCAGGTAGGGAGAAGAATTGTCCGTTTTTGGAACGATGACAGTACTGTAAGGTGATCACATCAGTAGATTGTACCGATGATTCCTCTGCCTTTATTCTAAGAGGTTTGATTTCAAGATCTCCAGAGTTGACAGACTCATGGAAATGACCTTTCACATACAAATCTGCAGAACTGAAGAAAATAATGAGTGTAATCTCTTCTATGGTTTCACCTGCTATGTACTTTTGTACCAACAATAATAATTCACCAGGTTTTAATAAGGATAGCATGTTCCAACTATACAAAAGACTATTACTTTTCATAACTTCTACTGTACTATTACAGGCTCTAATTACAAATACTTGTTATGATTATAAACATATTGAAGATTTGGAGGCCACATAGTGTATATTCAACCCATTGAATAACGAATATTATACTTACATGACATTTATATTTGAGTAATTTAGCACAAGGTCTTATCAAGAGTGACTTACATCAAATCATCTCCTACCTGTTTGTAAGGGTGCAGATCAGTACTCTATTGTGAGGCTGCCGTACCAGCTCTTTAGCTGCCATAGCTAGAGTAAGGGTTTTCCCAGTTCCAAACGGTCCATAAATGAGGAGTGGTGACACACTTCCTGCTCCATCAGTGTCTCCAATGATAAATTCCATAGCTGCTTGCTGCTTTGCATTGAGGTTGTAATTTTGCTGTGTTTTGCTCACAGGGACAATGCAGTTCCTGAAGTCTGGTAACACTCTCTCTGTGTCTGGAAGGAGATCTATGGCTTTGTGCATCTCACAAAACCTCAGACGATTCAGCTGGAACTGAACTTCCATTTCACATGTTTCATTGTTTTGGAGTTTCAGGTCAGAGCAGCATCTTTTAGACAGCTGCAAGTGTATTTTATACTCACTTGTGGTGTCTTTGAGGATGATGGCTTCGTAGACCTTGTGACTTTGATTATCTGAAGATACTGGTGCTATGAGAGCTGATTGGATGCTTCGTCTCAGCATCAAACCCTCAGGGGTGTCTGGGGTGAGATTATAAGGAACTGAGACAGCACAGAATAGTTCCCCCAGAGGAGCTATCTTCATCCCGAACTGAGGGTCGTCTACAGTGGCCTCTAGGGTGACCGACAAAGTGATGGTTGTTTGAACGTTGAGTCTAAAAAGGTATTAGAATGTGGAGAGATTTACTGTAGGTAGGTAGATTGCCATTTTAACTCATGTATATTTACCATTGTAAATGTTTTTCAGTCATTACCTTGAAACCACCTGATCTTCTGCCTGCTCCTCTGTGTACAGGAAGCTGTGCATTCTCTCTTTGTAGTTCTGGTGATTTATGGGCATGTTGCGGTCATCAAGTGGTTTATATGGCGTACAAATCTGAGGCTCATATTCCGTAAGCAGCTTTTCCTGTGCCTTTGTCTTCTCCATATATGGGATGATGTCCCTGTTCCCCTGATGCCAGCGTTCTTGATTTAAAGATAGATGGATGTCGTCCTCTGGTGGCACCACTAGCTGAATGGAAGGCTCTTTTCCAACATTAACTTTGAGTTTCTGCAAGAGCACTGGCCTTGTGTCAAAGTCGAACACTAACCACTGTTCGTAAAGACCCGGGTTGTTGGACTTGAAGGACACGGTGATGTCATAGGTCATGTCTGAGTTACAGAACGATTCACCCGTGGAGTAAGTGCAGGGCTCAGGACTGTTTTCAACCAGGGAGAAAGAGGCTCCAGGTTCCTGTTTCAGTAGTGATACATGTGCAAGTAGTTTCTGTAAAAAAGCATTGGACAGAATTCATTAGGTGCCACTACTACAATATTGTAAGTTAAGCAATTTGGACACAATTCCTGTTGCAGATGGAAGTTACAAGTGACATCATCTCAAGCAACTTTGCAGCTCCACGAAGCAATTCAAACGCAATGGAAATTGCATTCAACATCACATCATGGTATCATAAATTATTTGTTTATCCAAACATTTGATAATTGTAACACCATCAATATAGACAAAATGCTGGCTGTACAATTAGTTGCCTAATTGCCAATCATGTTTTCACAAGCTAGCTAGTTAATCAAGCGACCGACGAGCTAAGCTTGCTAGCTAGTGCAGTTGATGTTGAACAATGTCAGTTAAAACTGGACAGAGAAAGGTCTGGGTTCACTTTTCAAATTAAATGTATTGACTGCCAGACTATGTACATGAACCATGACTAGCCATGGTGTCTATCATTTTTTTGCCATGTATCTTTGGTCAGGGTTTACAGCAGCACTGACAGTTGTGTTGACATGACAACTGGGTCAGAGTTCCGATCAGAACGATATGACGAGTCATGTAAACCTTTTCCTGCTGACTGGACATTGCATACAGTCATTTCTGTGAAATAGGATGGATTTCTATCTCTTGCGATGCAATGCAACTACGACGATGACAACACTGAGCAACCTAGATGCAGTAAAAGTGCAGTAAATGCAGTCAACTGTGGTATTTTGGACGCAGTAATTGCAGAATAACTGTAGTTGTACTGTAGTTGTACTGTAGCACTGAGTGGCGACTTTGCATGGAGTACTCTTTGAAGTACAACAAGTTAATAATGGTATGTTAGCCTTACCTCCGACTGTATTCTGAACTTCCATGTCAGCGGCACATTTTCTCTTTGACCTGAAATCATCATGTCCTTGTCACAGCTGATAATGACACCAGACACTGCCTCAGACATCTGAAAATGGAAGGTATAATCACAATGGCACAGAATGTTTCAGTTTGTGTTAAAAAGCTTGCAATATTTTATACAGTGTTGATGTAATTATTGTATCAAGGTAATTTGCTTAAAAATCAACTTCTGTTGGACCAAATCCCTTCCATGCTTCAAATCAGTTGACCTGGAATGACTCCGGGGTCATTCCAGGCGAAGCAGTCTAGCGGTCCAGTGCTGAGGCGCCACTACAGCCTTGGGTTCGATTCAAGACTGTGTCATAGCTGGCCATGACCGGGAGCCCCATAGGGTGGCACACAATTAGCCCAGCGCCATCTTGGTTAGGGGAGGGTTTCCTTGGCTCATCGCACTCTAGCGGCTCTTTGTGGCGGGCCAGGTGCCTGCAAGCTGACTTTGGTCATCAGTCGAACAGTATTTCCTCTGACACATTGGTGCGGCTGGCTTTCGGTTTAACCGAGCAGAGTGTTAAGAAGCAGTGTGGCTTGATGGGTCATGTTTCTGAGGACGCATGTCTCTCCCATGTCCGTTGCAGTGGTGAGACAAGATCGTAACTAGCAATTGAATATCATGAAATTTGGGAGAAAAATGGGGTAAAAAAATAAATAGCTTTTACGGTCAGGAAACGTATGGCTTTATTCCCAGAACCAATGGGACACCACAAATATACGTTCACAGAACTTCCAAGGAACCAAATGTGCTAGCTGGAAGTCCATAGAAATCATCGATAAATAATATATTTAACAAATTAAAAATGTAAAGATTTCTAGGAGTATAAGGCATTACTAGGTACTGTTCATGTCCCTCTCATGAAGATAGATATGTTTTATATGGTCAATCACTTAATATTAACATTAAACAGGTTATTAAATAGCAGTTAGCTGGTTTTCAATTTATTTTATTTGACTACACTGTGATTAGTTGATACGAAGCAGTACAGAGAAAATAAGCCATGCTTTCTTAGACTAAGCAGCCTACCTATCTAGCTAAGTCAATCTAGCTAATGTTAAGGTTGCTGTCGGAAGAAAATGTCTTAATTCCCAGTACCTCCCCTCAATGTACCCTGCACATTTCATGATTCTAGGACAAAGAACATGTATTTAAGTGTTTGAAGTTTCGAATTTGTATGCTCCTTTTTATCCAATTTCCAAAACAATTTCAATTTTGGAGATACAAGGTTTTTTTCCGACAGAGACAATGTGTTGTTCTTGGTTGGCCCATTTTTATACCTAGTCTAGAAAGTTAGTTCATAGTAGCTATGTTTCACACGAAAAATTACCTAATGTAGCTAACACTAATTAGTGCTTGCATATGCACATCTCTCAACAACTGAATCTAGCTAGCTGGCTGGTGAGTAGGCTAGATCTGATTTGACAACTAGTAGGCTAACTTGTTGAGATAGCTAATGATTATTTTACTAATATAAAAAACTGGCTAACCAATAGTAGGCCTATCTTTGTGTTAGCTATTGACAACATTAGCTAGATAATTTATTGAATGTGGTAGGTTGATAGGATTCTAATAACTTTCCTATTGATTTGTGTTACAGCTGTTCAGTTGTGCAAGGAAAAAATCATCACTTCACTCAAGTTGTGTCCTTCCCCACTTCAATGCGTTGTCACCCCTTTGTATAAACCAATCACAGTGTCAGATGAACAAAAAATTAATAAACAAAGAAATAAAATACACATAAATCATAACCAAAACAATGTACACTACCGTTCAAAAGTTGAGTTAATTTGAAATGTCCTTGTTTTTCAAAGAAAAGCACCTTTTTTCTCCATTAAAATAACATAAAATTGATCAGAAATACAGTGTAGACATTGTTAATGTTATAAATTACTATTGTAGCTGGAAACAGCTGATTTATAATGGAATATCTACATAGGCGTACATAGGTCCATTATCAGCAACCATCACTCCTGTGTTCCAATGGCATGTCATGAGTCGCCTCTTCACTGTTGACGTTGAGATTGGTGTTTTGCGGGTACAATTTAATGAAGCTGCCAGTTGAGGACTTGTGAGGCATCTCAAACTAGACACTCTAATGTACTTGTCATCTTGTTCAGTTGTGCACCGGGGCCTCCCACTCCTTTCTATTCTGGTTAGAGGCCGTTTGCACTGTTCTGTGAAGGGAGTAGTACATAGCGGTGTACGAGATCTTCAATTTCTTGGTAATTTATCGCATGGAATAGTCTTCATTTCTCAGAACGTGAATACTAACGAGTTTCGAGCCTGTAATCGAACTCACAAATGCTAATGCTCCAGATACTCAACTAGTCTAAAGAAGGCCAGTTGTATTGCCTCTTTAATCAGCACAAAAGTTTTCAGCTGTGCTAACATAATTGCAAAAGGGTTTTCAAACGATCAATTAGACTTTTAAAATTATAAACTTGGATTAGCTAACACAACGTGCCATTGGAACACAGGAGTGATGGTTGCTGATAATGGGCCTATGTATGCCTATGTAGATATTCCATTAAAAATCAGCTACAATAGTCCAGCTACAATAGTCATTTACAACATTAACAATGTCTACACTGTATTTCTCATCAATTTGATTGTTTTTTTAATGGATTTATTATTTATTTTTCTTTGAAAAACAAGGACATTTTCTGAACGGTAGTGTAAATATATATATTTAATAGAAATGGCCTTACAATATCAGCCTTTTTAATTATATCCTTGTACTCTCTCAGTAGATTGCCCTGGTATGAAAGTAAACCCTGCTCTTCAGCAGCAATAACTGCCTTCCGATCAGTCTTGTCTCTTGTGCGCCACTCCTGTAGTTCTTCCGCTGAGTGAGCATCAACACAGTTGCTCCCAAGCTCACATGTAGAGGCCCTCCTATGGATAAATTACATTACATTTAATGTTTTAGAAATATGAATCACATTAGATATCCAACTATAAGTGTCTGAAGAATAGGATCAGACTCATTTTATCACTGGCACGGTTATGCTGGGCTGTGATCTAGTCAGAGGAGACTTAGTGTATATTGTGTTGAAAAACGGCATTGTCTTATTTTCAGTGTGCTGTCTACTTACTAATTTGTTTGCAATATATGCCTACTGTGGAATATACACTTAGTATACAAAACATTAGGAATACCTGCTCTTTCCATGACATAGACTGACCAGGTGAATCCAGGTCAAAGTTATGATCCCTTATTGATGTCCCTTGTTAAATATTTCTTTGATGTAGGGGGCAGTATTTTCACGTCCGGATGAAAAGCGTGCCCAGAGTAAACTGCCTGCTACTTAGGCCCAGAGGCTAGGATATGCATATTAGTAGTAGATTTGAATAGAAAACACTCTGACATTTCTCAAACTGTTTGAATGATGTCTGTGAGTATAACATTTGGCAGGCAAAAACCTGAGAAAAATCCAACAAGGAAGTGGGAAATCTTTTTCATGTGATTTTCTATCCAATATATAGCGTCCATGGGTTCATAATGCACTTCCTAAGGCTTCCACTAGATGTCAACAGTCTTTAGAACTTTGTTTCAGGCATCTACTATGAAGGGGGAGCAAATAAGAGCTGTTTGAATCAGGCATCTGGCTGAAAGCCATTAGATTAGTCGCGCGCGGCCTTGAGCGCAAGCTCCATTCATTTTCCTTTCTAAAGACAAAGGAATTGTCTGGTTGGAATATTATTGAAGTTTTATGATAAAAAACATCCTAAAGATTGATTCTATACAGCGTTTGACATGTTTCTACAAACTGTAATATAACTTTTTTGACTTTTCATCTAGACTTTGTGCTTGCGCCTTGTGCATTTTGATTACTGGACTAAACACGTGAACAAAAAGGAGGTATTTGGACATAAATATGAACTTTATCGAACAAAACATACATGTATTGTGTAACATGAAGTCATATGAGTGCCATCTGATGAAGATCATCAAAGGTTAGTGATTAATTGACTTTTGTGAGCGCTCTCCTTGGCTGGAAAATGGCTGTATGGTTTTCTGTGACTAGGTGCTGACCTAACATAATCACATGGTGTGCTTTCGCAGTAACGCCTTTTTGAAATCAGACACTGTGGTTGGATTTACAAGAAGTTTATCTTTAAAATGGTGTATAATACTTGTATGTTTGACGAATTTTAATTATGGGATTTCTGTTCTTTTGAATTTGGCGCCCTGCAATTTCACTCGCTGTTGTCGAGGTGGGACACTACCGTCCCACTTGTACCAGAGAGGTTAAATCAGCTTCAAACAGTGTAGATGAAGGGGAGGAGACAGGGTAAAGAAGGATGTTTAAGCCTTGAAACCATTGAGAGATAGATTGTGTATGTGTGCCATTCAGATGGTAAATGTGCAAGATAAATATTTAAGTGCCTTTGAACGGGATATGGTAGTAGGTGCCAGGTGCACCGGTTTGTGTCAAGAACTGAATCCCTGCTGGGTTTCTCACGCTTAACAGTTTCCTGTCTGTATCAAGAATGGTCCACCACCCAAAGGACATCCAGCTATGTTGACAACTCCAGCCTTACTTTTGTTATGACTTTTATTTCGCCTAAATGTATTGAGGCACTGTTACTTTGTACCCTGGATTCATAGGAGCACCTGCGAATTTTGAGAGAGGGGGAAGGAGACTGCTTGGCTATATCTCTTGGTCCAGGAGAAATTAAACCACAAGCAATATTTTTCTGTTATAACCCATGTTAAAAAAAGTTCTGCTGAACCCACAAGTCCTCCGATGGAGATAGTGTTAAATACCTACAACAAGAAATAAGGGTTACAGTACTGTGGGAAGCACTGGAGTCAACATGGGCCAGCATCCCTGTGGAACGCTTTTGACACCTTGTAGAGTCCATGCCCTGACGAATTGAGGCTGTTCTGAGGACAAAAGGGGGGCAGGTGGGGAGGTGTTCCTAATGTTTGGTATACTCAGTGTATGTGTTGTGTGATACTGACTGTGGGTGTAATGTACCTTTCACACAATTTGTAGGCTTGGTTGGTTTGAGGTGGGTCTCGATACTTCCACTCAGTTGTTGTCTCATTGTTATACTCGTTGGTCCTTTTGATGTGATTGAACGTGTTGAGGTGGTTCTGGAAATCTCCCCATGATGGAAACCATAGATCGCAGGCTTTGCAAAAGTGCTGGGGCAGAGACCGAGAAGCTGCTGCCACCACCGGCTGATATTTCTGTACAGCCTGAAGCAGCTCAGCCCGAACAAACCCCTCCTGGCTCTCAGCGTTCCACACGGTCATCTCTACCTTACTGTGTGCAAACCAGCATCGATGGGCGCCATGCAAGCATGGCTCACCATTCACAACATACTTACAGTACAGCCATGAGCTGATGTTCAAGTGGGGCAGGATGGGCAGCGGCCTGACTTCCTCATACAACCGTGTATTTTTCTTGTCATAAAGAACTAGAGTTGCCTTCCAAACATGCCTGTGTCTGGAATTGCACTTCAAGTTGATGCCCTTACGGGAGAACTGACGTGGTCTGTGATGCAAGCAAGTTTCGCAGAGTTCCATGAACGTGCCAGGGAACTGGCGCTGAATTCTCTCTTTCGTAGTCATAGCGTGATCCCAGGTTTTCTCTGAAATTAAAAGACAAAGCATGACAGGTTTTTGCACATATATCAATATTTGTAACGTCCGTTGTTGGAAGGAGACCAAGGCGCAGCGTGATTTGGGTTCATCATATTTATTTAAAATGTGAACCAGCAAAAAAACTAAAACATTTACAACGAACGAAAAGCTTTGTCGTGCAAAACACATGCAACCAAACAAAGACAAGATCCCGCAACAGAAGGTGGGAAAAAGGGATGCCTACGTATGATCCCTAATCAGAGACAACGATAGACGGCTGCCTCTGATTGGGAACCATACTAGGCCAACAAAGAAAAAGAAAACATAGATATACAAAAACTAGAGTACCCACCCTAATCACACCATGACCTATCCAAAATATAGAGAATAAACAGGGATCTCTAAGGTCAGGGCGTGACAATATTCATTTAGTCCATTATTGATTATTGATAGAGGCAAATGGTTGTGTGACACTTCAGTCCTTGATATCATGCATATCTAAGCTTTTACTAAAGAGATAGTTTAGTTATGTCTTAACCTTTCTTGTAATAAGTACATTAATAATGAATCATAGCAATTTGAGTATTGTGATCCAAAAAATAGTGAACATTCCTTCTACTGGTCCATGTAACTCGGCTAACACTAGCTGCACATTTCATTATCATGCAAACAGAAGGTAATAGTGCCTTTTAGCTTTATATTACTTTCATAGAGGCACATTATAGCAAATAAAGTTGGAGTCTCCATAGCTGTTCCCCAACAGATAAAAGGGGAAACTCAAATGTGTCACAAGGGGTAATGATCTGAAGCATACGGTGGGGGCTTCCACTCACCACCAGTGACCGCAAGTAGGATAAGATGGAGCAAGCTGAAACTCAGCCGACATTCTGCTAATTTTCTCATAGATTAAACTTTTGACCTTAGTTTTCTGTTTCCAAAACAAAAATTGGTTATGAGCAGTGTGTACTATGTTTTGTAGCCTTTAACCTTTACCAAAGTGCAAGTCTAAGAAGCGGTAGATCTGTTCTATGTTCGCTATTTATAGATCAGTCATTCTCATTGAAAGCAAGTCTAAGAAGTGGTAGATCTGTTATATTGTACACTATTTCTATGCTTCCCTTTCTTTAGTTTAGTTTTGGATCTTTTACCTCCGGTTTTGTACACCAGCTTCAAACAGCTGAAAATACAATATTTTTGGTTATTGAAAATACTTTTCACAGCGGTTTAGATGGTAGAATGATTCTCTACACTATACATTGCTTGTTTTGTCACATAAACTGAAATTAGGCGAACTAATGGAATTTTAGCAACCAGGAAATGGCGGTGCGATTTCTGCATATTGCACCTTTAATTGTTATAGTATCTGTAAAATAGGACTGGCTGTAACCAGAAATATATATATATATATATATTTCTGGTTACAGCCAGTCCTATTTTACAGATATATAAGTTCTGCTTGACTTGGACCTTGCTTTGCACCTGTCACCAAAATGATCAAATGATCTCAATAAAAGTTTCTTCAAAACAATATCCTCTAAATAGCAAAATGTATGATTAAGAAATATATATACAGGTGTGTGTATATATATATATATATATATATATATATATGTATGTATGTATGTATGTATGTATGTATGTATGTATGTATGTGTATGTATGTATGTATATATATATATATATATATACATTTTTTGTTAATTAATATAGCTATAAAGCTATTCTCAATTCAACAGGCTAACTAACTGGTCTCAATTAACCAATTGCAGACAACATTAACATTAAGCAATACAGATATAGCTATGAACTGCAGGTGTGTGGTTAGTGCATTGGGCGGTTGCTGGATCAAATCCCAGAGCTGACAAGGTAAAATCTGTCATTCTGGCACTGTTGATGTTGATTAAGGCAGCCATCTGCACCTCTCTGATTCAGAAGGGTTGGGTTAAATGCAGAAGACACATTTCAGTTGAATGCATTCAGTTGTACAACTGACTAGGTATCCCCCTATCTCATTAAAAAACATTCTGTGACTCCTGAGATATTCAATTCAAATCTCTGTAGGTATACTGTTAAAAAACATTCTGTGACTCCTGAGATATTCAATTCCAACCTCTGTAGGTATACTGTTACAAAACATTCTGTGACTCCTGAGATATTCAATTCCAACCTCTGTAGGTATACTGTTACAAAACATTCTGTGACTCCTGAGATATTCAATTCCAACCTCTGTAGGTATACTGTTAAAAAACATTCTGTGACTCCTGAGATATTCAATTCCAACCTCTGTAGGTATACTGTAAGTCACACTAAGCGAGCAAGAAAATAGTAACATTAACTGCCAATTGATTAATTTGTACACTGTCTGACAACATCTACAGCTGGATGTGGTATGACACATGAATGCAGAGCAATCTCAATTAAGTATTAAAAAACATGTTATAGACATCATTAGGCCATCTGTCTATATTACTTCATGTGTATGAACCATTTACCTTTCCACTATCAACATAATGAACAACAACAGGAATATAAAAATATACTTGCCTATTAGGAAAATGTGAAATGTACCATGGCTATGATGTGTTGTCCTCTTGAAATAAAGTCTGTGAAGTTATTCATAAGCTCATGTTACACTACAGTTCCAACACACTTCTAGGCTGAATATCATAATGTCTTGTATTGGATTAGAAACCCTTCAGGAAGTGCTGCAGTATTTATGGTGTATGTCAACAACCACTAGATCCCTCCCTAGTAACAACAACAACATTACAACACTACTCCGTCAGTTTCGTTTTTATGCTGAAATGAAACCTAAAACATACTGTAGGTTTCACTATGAGGTGGGCGTAGAACATAGATGAACTGTTGAGATAACTGACCACCACAGCTGGAGGATGGCTTTGCAGGGAAATCAGGTTTCATTTATCAGGAAGGAATGCACACACCAAGGTCTAACAGTGACGTATTGTGAGGTCATACTTTGCTGACATGCAAAATAGGCACTGTTATTAAACCATAAAGTCAGCATGATAACATTGTGGAATCAGGTGCCTTCAGAAAGTATTCACACCCCTTGACTTTTTCCACATTTGTGACCGACCGCCTTGATTCGGTCTTATGTAGCAACATTTGAAATTGTGTTTTTTACATTGGATAAAAGCAGTGACACAGAGCTACACAATGGTATATCATACACTGCATTTGAGGAACAATGGGGAAGTAATTCTGCGTTGGAAGCTGATAAACGTTTGAGAAAACGGCCTTGACGTCTTTTGTTAGGGCAGATTGCTCGGATCAATCCTTAAAGAGATGGGCGGGGCTTGTTGTGGACATTTCCTGTATTACCAAATCATGAGAGAGCAAACCATATCCATATTTAATTATATGAGCTTCACCATAGCCCTGTGACTCTCAGATCAATTCAGTGTCTATAAATGAATTCTCTGAGAGTGTCAACATAATGGCAACTGAGATCCTTTATAGCAAAGACACACCCATCTAAACTCACATGACAAATAACAGATCTTAGGAACATTACACAAAGAAAGATTTTACTTCAGAGAGGAGTGAGTATCCCATAGCCAGACAGCATTGGCTATACATTATCGTTCAGTTTGCCCTGATAAGACTAAGTTCTTATCTCGTTCTTGGTACCACTTAGGACCAAAACATTACCTCATCCAATGGCATATATCAATTGTCAATTCTAGACACTCCCATAAAAAATACAAGCCCTCCTGGACAAGCTTACGGAGAGGAGTGACTGGCACACAGACATTGTGGAGCCATCTAACTGGTTCCCCATTATTCACACCATCCCTTCACATGCTTTAGGAATAGTTACAGACACATTCACAGATAAGACAAACCTGACCTATCACCTCTCTGGGACCCAAGTAACTTTTCCCACATAAGCATACTTATGAAAATAAATAATAAAACATCTTATTTACCAATGTTACCTAAAGAATTCTGATTCTGCCACAACAGGCTAAAGCTTAAGAGGGTGTGAACAATACTGTATGGTTTTAGACAAAGAAGAGCTTGTCACGACTTCCGCCAGAGTCGGTCCATCTCCTTGTCCGAGCAGCGTTCGGCGGTCGACATCACCGGCCTTCTAGCCATTGCCGATCCACTTTTCATTTTCCATTTGTTTAGTCTTTGTTTTCTACACACCTGGTTTCAATTTCCCCATTACATGTTCATTATTTAACCCTCTGGTTTCCCCCATGTTTGTGTGCATGTTTGTTCTATTGTTCAGGCTGTTACTGACGGCTGGTATTTTGTTATTATTCCTGTTTATTTTGTGGTACCGGTATTTTTCCCGCATCGTAATGTTGTGTTTATATTGGTGTTATCTTGTATTAAATACCTTGTCCACACATCTCAGCTCTCCTGCGCCTGACTCCTTTCACCAGTTACCCACAGCCTTGACAGAGCTCTCCAGTAGGTACCAAAACATTCAAGCACCCAAGCTAACTGGCTTAAGTTGGCTAGCTTGCTAGCTACTTCCAGACACAAATGAGAGAACAGCTCACTGACCACTTTACTCACCCTAGCAGAGCTGGTTAGGCTGTTGGTGACTGCAACTGTGCTGCTGGCAACAATTTACGCTTACTGACACAGGCCATATTTGTGAGCGTTCATAATTTCGTCAGTTTTTCTGAGCTCTGGCAATACCAGTGAGAATGGGAAATCAGAGTAGATAGCCAGAGCGAATTTACCAGCTAAGTCTATCAACAGTTGTCGCAGAGACATTCTATTGAAATGGTTACTTGCATATTGGAGTCTTTTGTTAAGACATGTAGTTAGCTAGCTAGCTAAACAATGAACCATAATCCCAACTCATTACCCTGCATGCATCTGTAGGTCGCTAACCAACCAGGTTCAATGTTAGCTAACTGACATTAGGCTATAACTAGTAGAGCAAATGGCTCTGAGATATGAATCATAAGTTCATACACGTAACGTTAGCTAGCGAGCCAGCCAGCTAACGTTAGCTAGCTAGCTAACAGTACACTTTTAACTTGAAATGAAAACGACATTGTCAAAATTAGAAATGTGTAATATCTGAAAATGTGGCAAGCTGGACTATCTTACCCATATACATCATGGATGGATGCTTCTCCCTGTCACGGATTCCATGGTTGCCCTTAGTTTGAAGATATAATCTGGAGACAGGTATTTTTTCTCAATCTCCTTAGCTATCATACTCTAATTTCACTGATTTCAAAACTCGGTCCTCCAGAAAGTGGAAAGCAACACTTATCAATATATATATACAGTGCCTTGCGAAAGTATTCGGCCCCCTTGAACTTTACGACCTTTTGCCACATTTCAGGCTTCAAACATAAAGATATAAAACTGTATTTTTTTGTGAAGAATCAACAAGTGGGACAAAATCATGAAGTGGAACGACATTTTTTGGATATTTCAAACTTTAAAAAAAAATCAAAAACTGAAAAATTGGGCGTGCAAAATTATTCAGCCCCTTTACTTTCAGTGCAGCAAACTCTCTCCAGAAGTTCAGTGAGGATCTCTGAATGATCCAATGTTGACCTAAATGACTAATGATGATAAATACAATCCACCTGTGTGTAATCAAGTCTCCGTATAAATGCACCTGCACTGTGATAGTCTCAGAGGTCCGTTAAAAGCGCAGAGAGCATCATGAAGAACAAGGAACACACCAGGCAGGTCCGAGATACTGTTGTGAAGACGTTTAAAGCCGGATTTGGATACAAAAAGATTTCCCAAGCTTTAAACATCCCAAGGAGCACTGTGCAAGCGATACTATTGAAATGGAAGGAGTATCAGACCACTGCAAATCTACCAGGACCTGGCCGTCCCTCTAAACTTTCAGCTCATACAAGGAGAAGACTGATCAGAGATGCAGCCAAGAGGCCCATGATCACTCTGGATGAACTGCAGAGATCTACAGCTGAGGTGGGAGACTCTGTCCATAGGACAACAATCAGTCGTATATTGCACAAATCTGGCCTTTATGGAAGAGTGGCAAGAAGAAAGCCATTTCTTAAAGATATCCATAAAAAGTGTCGTTTAAAGTTTGCCACAAGCCACCTGGGAGACACACCAAACATGTGGAAGAAGGTGCTCTGGTCAGATGAAACCAAAATTGAACTTTTTGGCAACAATGCAAAACGTTATGTTTGGCGTAAAAGCAACACAGCCCATCACCCTGAACACACCATCCCCACTGTCAAACATGTTGGTGGCAGCATCATGGTTTGGGCCTGCTTTTCTTCAGCAGGGACAGGGAAGATGGTTAAAATTGATGGGAAGATGGATGGAGCCAAATACAGGACCATTCTGGAAGAAAACCTGATGGAGTCTGCAAAAGACCTGAGACTGGGACGGAGATTTGTCTTCCAACAAGACAATGATCCAAAACATGAAGCAAAATCTACAATGGAATGGTTCAAAAATAAACATATCCAGGTGTTAGAATGGCCAAGTCAAAGTCCAGACCTGAATCCAATCGAGAATCTGTGGAAAGAACTGAAAACTGCTGTTCACAAATGCTCTCCATCCAACCTCACTGAGCTCGAGCTGTTTTGCAAGGAGGAATGGGAAAAAATGTCAGTCTCTCGATGTGCAAAACTGATAGAGACATACCCCAAGCGACTTACAGCTGTAATCGCAGCAAAAGGTGGCGCTACAATGTATTAACTTAAGGGGGCTGAATAATTTTGCACGCCCAATTTTTCAGTTTTTGATTTGTTAAAAAAGTTTGAAATATCCAATAAATGTCGTTCCACTTCATGATTGTGTCCCACTTGTTGTTGATTCTTCACAAAAAAAGACAGTTTTATATCTTTATGTTTGAAGCCTGAAATGTCGCAAAAGGTCACAAAGTTCAAGGGGGCCGAATACTTTCGCAAGGCACTGTATATAAAGCTGTGCTAGACAGGATTACCAGCCCAAATAGACAGAAGCGTGCTATATGGCAGACCAATCCAAACTCATCTGTCCAAAAAAATCATTTTGATTAAAAAAATTAATACATTTGTCACTAGCCTATACACAATACCCCCATAATGCCAAAGTGGATTTTTTTTCTCTCCACAATTTCGTGATATTTAATTGATAGTTAGTCTTGTCTCATTGCTGCAACTCCCTTACGGACTCAGGAGAGGGGAAGGTCTAGAGCCTTGCGTCCTCCGAAATACGACTATGCCAAGCCGCACTGCTTCTTGACACACTGCTCGCTTAACCCGGAAGCCAGCCGCACCACTGTGTCGGAGTAAACACCGTCCAGCTGGCGACCGAAGTCAGCTTGCAGGCGCCCGGCCCTGCACAAGGAGTTGCTAGAGCGCGATGGGACAAGGAAATCCTGGCCAGCCAAACACTCCCCTAAACCAGACGACACTGGCCCATTGTGCGCCGCCTCATGGGTCTCACGGTCACGGCTTGGGATCGAACCCCTGTCTCTACTGATGCAGTGCCCTAGACCGCAGCACCACTCGGGAGGCCAAAGTGGAATTATGTTTTACAAATTAATAAAAAAATTATAAAAAATGTAAATATGAAATGTCTTGAGTCAATTCAATTCAATTCAACCACTTTGTTATAGCGAGCCTAACTAACTTCAAGAGTAAAAATGTGCTTAACAAGTCACATAATAAGTTGTATTTATCAGGTATGAAGGTAAGTGTCACGTTCTGACCTTGGTTCCTTTGTTATGTCTTTGTTTTAGTATGGTCAGGGCGTGAGTTGGGTGGATTGTGTTCGTTTTTCTATAATTTGGGATGTCTGTGTTCGGCCTAGTATGGATCTCAATCAGAGGCAGCTGTCAATCGTTGTACCTGATTGAGAATCATACTTAGGTAGCCTGGTTTCACTTTTGAGTTGTGGGTGTTTGTCTTCCGTGTCAGTGCTTGTTGCCACACTGGACTGTTTCGTTTATTCACGTTTATTGTTTTGTTCCAGTGTTCTGTTGTGTTTGATTAAACATTATGGACACTTACCATGCTGCGCATTGGTCCTCCGATCCTTCTCGCTACTCCTCCTCAGAAGAGGAGGACGAGATCCGTTACAGTAAGACCCAGATGCAGATCACATGGAATAAACAATAGTTTACTATACCAACAGGGGCAGGCAATAGACAGGTCAAGGCAGAGGGGTAGATCCCGGGTGGATAGCCATTCCTTCTACTCGAGACGACACCGGGCAGCCGGCGTCCAATGGCGACCCGCTTGTCGTTGATACCTGGAGGTGGTCTTGATGAGTGCCGACCGGGCTCTACTCCAGGTACGACGACAGTGGCGGACAAACATTTAGGTTCTAGATAGCACCTTTTTTCCAAGAGTGTATCATACTAAATGGAGTGTCTCCAGATTTACATACAGAATCATACAAAATGCTCTGAGACCAGGTTTCCCACTGTATGAGCTTTCGGTAGCCTGATTGCTTCCAGATTGAGGATGAATCTGCACACAATGCATCCCTGATCACCTTCTGAAGTGGTCAGCCAAACAGTCACACAGTGGTGGAATAAATTCAACTGCACATATGTTTGTTTCATTACAAAACCGGAGAAGAACATTTGACTGGTGAAGTCCACAAAGCAAATATTGCATGTAACAGACCTGCATCATGGTTAATGTTTGACAGTTTACTAAACTACTGATTTAGAACCACAGAGTTACCGCAAGTCAGCACAAAGACATCAGGAGCACTGCCTCCTCTATTCCAGCACCATTTTAACTTAAACATCATCAAATCTATATGGCTATACAGTTTAATACACTGAAAATGTTAGAACAGAATATCAGATTAGGGACAGTTGAAACTAAGTATCATAGAAAAACTGTGTTTACTTTTTATGTAGGCACGATACCAATTTGGACTAGCTCTCCAGTGGTTCAACAGGGTTTGAGTGGGGTTTGAGTGTTGCCGAGGATGTGTCGCAATGGCCCTGCTTAACGAATGGAGACTTTCCAGAAGAAGGCACCCTCAGTGTCGTTAAGTTGAAATTTGTCAGAGAACAGTTGGAAAAACTAGGGAAAGGCAAGAAAAATAATATACGATGGGATAATTTTAGAAAGTGGGAAGTTGAAGCAGAGACAAGGATAGAGAGAGAGGAAACATGCATAGAAGGGTGCAGAGGCAATGATGAAAGCTGAAGAAAGGCAAAGCAAGTAGGAACATACGTAAAGAAGAACTGTATCAACATCGTCCAACACCCTACGCTCCCCCACCTCAACAACAGCTACCACCTCCACGACATGGACACCCAGCAGCAGGAGTGAGGGCTGTGGGGGCGGACGGAGGAGAATCTGAGGAAGACCAAGAAGAAAAATACACGCCTCTGACCACCATACACACTTGAGTTCCAGAGTAGAATTCCGACACCTCAGGACCGCCCCCGCCAAGACCCTAAGCCCCCAGAGCGACTAGTCACCGAAATGACTTGTGAACTCTATCCAGATTTACAACCCCTCCCCCTCCTGTTTTCACACCAACCTCTGCTGCACTGTTTCCCCCCAATACCACATCCATTGGCAGGTCATGACGCGAACGCCGCTCCAACCATCCTAGTCCAGCGGAATTGGGAAATTGGAGAAAGGATGAACATCATGAAGGATCTTCCCCCTCCCCCTCATAGAGGGGCACAATGGTGGACCCAGTTTTCCACCATAAACTCATCCCCAGACTACAGTCTGGCCTCATGCTGTACACAAGCTGCAGGAAGGGAGGAACAACAGAAGAAACTGGCAAGTGCCCAGCTGATGTTTTATGAGGAAGGGAACATAGGGAACTTGGGAGACAAAGGAAGAGGAAGGGGGGCTGGAAGAGCAAGAAAAGGAAGAGGGCCATGGAGGAGGAAGAGGGCCATGGAGGAGGAAGAGGGCCGTGGAGGAGGAAGAGGGCCGTGGAGGAGGAAGAGGGCCATGGAGGAGGAAGAGGGCCGTGGAGGAGGAAGAGGGCCGTGGAGGAGGAAGAGGGCCGTGGAGGAGGAAGAGGGCCGTGGAGGAGGAAGAGGGCCGTGGAGGAGGAAGAGGGCCGTGGAGGAGGAAGAAGGCCGTGGAGGAGGAAGAGGGCCATGGAGGAGGAAGAGGGCCATGGAGGAGGAAGAGGGCCATGGAGGAGGAAGAGGGCCATGGAGGAGGAAGAGGGCCATGGAGGTGTTATAACTGTCAACAGCCTGGCCACATTTCAAGAAATTGCCCCCAGAACAGGGGTGCTATGGGTGGTTATGATGAAGCTGAGGACAATGATACCTGCTATCCATCACCACCACATGTGACAGCATCTAACCCGCAGGGTAGAGGGGGAAACTCGAGGTAGGATGAGGAGGAAGTAAAGGGAAAGACAGCCAACAATGCCACTTTGGGGAGTATCCCATTTTATCTTCTAACAGTGCAGATTCACCTAATAGGAATGTGTGTGTGGGCAGTGTGAATATTTCCTTCCTGGTTGATTCAGGGCCAACCATTTCTATTTGATCTAAATGTAACAATTTAAAAGTTCTGTTGTCAAAATATGTAATAAAGACCATTGGGGCATCTGGCAATCCAATGGTAGAGAACCTTACTAAACCTCTCTTGGTCAAACTTGGTGATAAAACTTTTGTTTATTGTCCTACCTGCCCTGTAAATCTAATGGGAAGAGAACTATTGTGTAAATTAGGAGTTAGCATTTCTTGCAGTGAGGAGGACCTGGTTGTAACTCCAAGCATCGGTGTCTATACCACACTGGAAGTACCAGGCCACCATTGGTATTATTCATGGGACTTTCCTGACCCCTTTGACCCACTGAATGCATTTGCTCGACCAGGCCAAACTAAGTGGGAACACTTACACTGCACTGCCAAATTTAGTCATAGTCGAAGGGCCATGTGTTTGAATCGCTTTGCCATTATGAGAAAGAGCAGGAAGAGTTGAAAATATGTTATTTGTATGAAGGAACTTTGGGTGTGGTAGCTGATGTAACCATTGAACTGCAACAGTTTTTCTCTGTGCCCCAATCAGTTCCCCGTATCTCTATCGCCAAGATAAAGGATACCAAATGGGAAGAATTCGGTACATGGGTGAGGGGATTGAGGTTGGCAATGCATTGGGAGGCTCAGCCAGATGGGAGAGAATTCTCCTCTGTGGTTGGAGCACGCACGCAGTGCACAGATGGGACAATAAAGTTCCTGTTCCCATTGCACCTAACCAGCCCGCCCCTGACAGCGCACTGTTGTCTCAGGTTCCGGACTGTTTATGGGCAATGGATGAATATGACATAGGGAAGATGAGAGGAGCAACGCCTGTGAACTTCTCTCCTAAAGGCACATATTGACCCCACACAGCGTAGTACCCCTTGCATAAGTAGGCAGAGGCAGGCATTGGCAAAATCCTGACCTCTCTTCTGAGCAGGAGGGCTGTTGTCACCTGTACGTCATCACCTTGCAACACGCCAATTTGACCTGTTAGAAAAACATCTGGTGAATGGAGAATGGTACAAGATCTTAGAGCTGTTAACGATGCAGTGTATGCCAGGGCCCCAGTCCAGCCACTAACCTTTCTTCTGTCCCGCCAGGTTCAAATTGGTTTACAGTTGTTGATTTGGCTAATACCTTTTTTGGCATTCCTGTGCACCCAGATTCTCAGTACTAGTTTGTGTTTTCTTTTCAAAGACAGCGCTATCAGTGGGCGGTTCTGCCCCAAGGTTACGTTGCAAGCCCCTCCACAATGAGCGACAATGTGTCCAACAAACTGTTAAGTATTTAGGCCATGTGATTACACCAGGGGGCAGGAGTCTGGCTACGGACAGGGTTCCTAAACCAAGTACAAAACCAAGTACAAAAGAACAGATGTTCTCACTGCTGGGAATGACAGGCTATTGTAGAGTGTGGTTAATTGATTACTCTGAAATTGTCAAAATTCTCTCTGATCTCATTCATTTGAAACCCTTGGCCATGGGGATCAGTTTGAGTGCACTAAAGATGGTGAAAAAGCGCTAATTTGGCTTAAACGGGCACTCCCGTTGTCACCTTGTTTGGGGTTATCCGATCACTCCAAACCTTTCCATTTATTCGTTTCAGAAAATAATGGGTTTATGTAATCGGTACTGACACAAACGGTGGTAAGATAAGACCTGTTGGTTTCTACTGGAAACGTTTCCATACTGTTGCGCGTGCAATGCTCCCCTGCCACCGCTCTGTGGCGGCAGCAACGGAGGCAGTGTTGGCCTGTGCTGACATTGTAGCTACATTGTAGCTATGCGGCCATTGACTGTTCATGTGCTTCATTCTGTATTCTTCCTTATCTCACAGGCAAGGACAGAACAACTCACCCCCGCAAGGCTGTTACATTGGAAGAACGTGTTATTAACAAAGCCCCAAGTTACTCTGAAACTCTGCACTGTCTTAAACCCTGCAATCTTACTCCCCACACAGTCTGACGGTGATGCACATGACTGCAGTGAGGTGGTTGACCTCTTTTGTAAACCACATCCTGGTCTCCAAGATGGGCCAATTCCTAGCAGTGATTCAATCTATTTTGTGGATGGTTGTGCTTAACGTTCTTCTTCAGGTGATCCAGTTGCATCTTATATTGTGTGTACACCCCGCAGTATTGAGGAGGCAGCTAGACTGCCCTCCCACTTCTCTGCACAGGCAGCAGAGCTTTTTGCTCTTACTGTCACGGTTCATGAATCCACTGCCTCCCTCTTTCTCTTTCTCTTTCTCTCTCTCTCTCTCTCTCTCTCTCTCTCCCGTGTTTGTGTGGGCGTGGTTCCCAATCTCGGCCTGATTGTCTGTGCCAGCTGGAATCACTTATCTTCCCTTTATATGTTCTGTAACCAGTGTTTCTTGTTGTCAGATCGTTGTTACTTCTCTGAGTTTGTGTCGTGTGTCCGTGCTCATCTCTCACCGCCCTTGTGTGGATTATCTGCTGTGCTCCCTCCTATCCATCCGTTCCATTCCTAGGTTACATCGTCTCGACTGAAGGTATTCGCATGGATCCTGACAAGGTTAAGGCTGTGGTGGATTGGCCAAGCCCAGATTCCCGTAAGGCCCTACAGAGGTTTCTGGGATTCGCCAATTTCTACCGGCGTTTCGTTCGCAACTGTAGCCAGATAGTCGCTCCTCTTACCGCCTTAACCTCCCCCAGAGTGACGTTCAGGTGGTCCGATACAGCCGAGGCTGCATTCACCAAACTCAAGAGCCGCTTTGTTTCGGCTCCCATCCTCATAGCTCCCGATCCCTCGCGTCAGTTCGTGGTGGAGGTGGACGCTTCAGAGGTGGGGGTAGGTGCGGTACTTTCTCAACGTTCCTCTTCTGACGACAAGATGCACCCTTGCGCGTTCCTTTCCCATCGGTTATCACCTGCGGAACGCAACTACGACATTGGCAACAGAGAGTTGTTGGCAGTGAAGTTAGCACTGGAGGAGTGGCGCCATTGGTTAGAGGGTTCGGGGGTACCTTTTATAGTTTGGACCGATCACAAGAATTTAGAATATATCAGAACCGCCAAGCGACTCAACTCCAGGCAGGCGCGGTGGGCACTTTTTTTCGGACGTTTTGACTTCTCTCTCTCGTATCGCCCGGGTTCCAAGAATGTCAAACCCGATTCCCTTTCTCGCATTTTTGACCATTCCGAACGCCCATCCACTCCCGAGTGCATCCTACCCGGGACCCTAGTGGTCTCCACACTAACATGGGAGGTTGAATCGAGGGTCAAAACGGCCTTAGAAGGGGTAACGCCTCCGCCCGGTTGCCCGCCTAATCGGTTGTTTGTGCCGGAGGGGTGTCGGTCAGATGTTATTCGGTGGGGGCATTGCTCCAACGTAGCGTGTCATCCAGGAGTCAGCCGCACTAGCTTTTTGGTTAAGCAACGCTTTTGGTGGCCACTGATGGCTCGTGACATTCACAGTTTTGTCTTGGCTTGCTCGGTTTGTGCCACTGGGAAGACTTCTAATCGACCCCCAGATGGGTTACTCCAACCGCTGTCGGTCCCTTCGAGACCCTGGTCCCACATCGCGCTAGATTTTGTTACCGCCCTCCCGCCCTCCCAGGGCAAGACGGTTGTTTTGACCGTGGTGGACCGGTTCTCGAAGGCGGCTCATTTTATTCCCTTGCCTAAATTACCATCTGCCAAGGAGACAGCGGTAACTGTCGTGGATCACGTCTTTCGCTTACATGGCCTGCCGATGGACGTAGTTTCTGACAGGGGGCCCCAATTTGTGTCCAAGTTTTGGCAAGAGTTTTGTAGGTTACTGGGAGCGAGTGTCAGCCTGTCTTCAGGGTTTCATCCCCAGAGCAACGGTTAAACGGAGAGGGCCAACCAAGATTTGGAGAGAGTGTTGCGATGTTTGGTTTCTAAGAATCCCTCTTCCTGGAGTCAACAACTCTCTATGGTTGAGTACGCTCACAATTCGTTGCCAGTGGCAGCCACGGGTCTCTCTCCGTTTGAGTGTAGTTTAGGTTACCAGCCACCTATCTTTCCCAGTACGGAGTCCGAGGTCACTGTTCCCTCCGCTCACGCTTTCATCCAGAGGTGCCGTCACGCATGGAGCAGAGCCCGTGAGACTCTTCTCCGGGTGGGGGCGCGCACCAAGGCTAAGGCCGATCGCCACCGGTCGAAGCCTCCGGTATACGTCGTTGGCCAAAGAGTGTGGCTTTCTACTAAGAACATTCCACTCCGATCCGTTTCGAACAAGCTTGCCCCCAAATTTATCGGCCCGTACAAAGTCACCAGGATCATTAGTCCGGTGGCGGTCCGGCTCAAGCTTCCTCCGGCGTATAGGAGAATTCATCCTACCTTTCATGTGTCTAAAATAAAACCTGTGTTTCAGGCACGCATTAACCCGCCGGTCCCGGTTCCCCCGCCGCCACGACTTGTTGATGGGGAACCCACCTTTTCTGTCAATCGTATTTTGGACTCTAGAAGGAGGGGACGCGGATTCCAGTACCTGGTGGACTGGGAGGGTTACGGCCCGGAGGAGAGAAGTTGGGTACCTGCTAGGGACATTCTGGATCACTCCCTTATCGATGATTTCAATCGACAGGTAAATTCGCCTGGGAACGCCAAGAGGCGTTCCTAGGGGGGGGGTATTGTCACGGTTCATGAATCCACTGCCTCCCTCTTTCTCTTTCTCTTTCTCTCTCTCTCTCTCTCTCTCTCTCTCTCTCTCTCTCTCTCCCGTGTTTGTGTGGGCGTGGTTCCCAATCTCGGCCTGATTGTCTGTGCCAGCTGGAATCACTTATCTTCCCTTTATATGTTCTGTAACCAGTGTTTCTTGTTGTCAGATCGTTGTTACTTCTCTGAGTTTGTGTCGTGTGTCCTTGTGTGGATTATCTGCTTGTGTGGACACTCCCCTGGATTTCTCAGCACGCTGTCATCAGAAGACGCGCCCTAGTCCCTGGGTCGGATTCCGTCTGAGTACAGTCTGTCTGTCCTGTTGCTGCTGTAACTGTATTCATTAAACCATCGTTGCTTGCATCTTGCATCCGCCTCTGTATTGTCACACTTACAAGCGCATGTGTGTTGGGAAAAGGGAAAATCCCTCACAGTGTATGCTGACTCTCAGTACGCTTTTGGTGTCTGTAGCATATTTGGAACCCTGTGGCAACATCTTGGTTTCCTCACCTCAACTGGTAAACCAATAGCACACCATAACATGGTTAAATAACTGCTTGAAGTAGTACTCCTCTACACTTGCAATTTGTAAATGTCTAATCTAATCTAATCAAATCGCACATGTGCCAAATACAACAGTTGTAGACCTTACAGTGAAAAGCCCTTAAACAACAATGCAGTTTTAAGAAAAAATAAGTGTTAATAAAAAATAGTTAGTAAAAAATAAGAAATAGATAAAGACAGCAGTAAAGTAACAGTAGTGAGGCTATATACAGGGGCTACCGGTGCAGAGTCAATGTGCGGGGTTACAGGTTAGTCGAGATAATTTCGGTAATATGTACATGTACTGTAGGTAGAGTTAAAGTGACTATACATAGATAACAAACAGAGAGTAGCAGCCGAGTAAAAGGGGGGGGGGGAATGCAAATAGTCTGGGTAGCCATTTGATTAGCTGTTCAGGAGTCTCATTGGGGGTAGAAGCTGTTAAGATGCCTCTTGGACCTAGACTTGGCGCTCCAGTACCGCTTGCCGGTAGCAGAGAGAACAGTCTATGACTAGGGTGGCTGGAGTCTTTGACCATTTTTAGGGCCTTCCTCTGACTGCCTGATATAGAGGTCCTGGATGGCAGGAAGCTTGGCTCCAGTGATATACTGGGCCGTACGCAGTACCCTCTGTAGTGCCTTGCGGTCGTAGGCCGAGCAGTTGCCATACCAGGCAGTGCTCTCGATGGTGCAGCTGTATAGCTTTTTGAGGATCTGAGGTCTCATAGCAAATCTTTTCAGTCTCCTGAGGGGGAATAGGCTTTGTCGTGCCCTCTACACAACTGTCTTGATGTGTTTGGACCATGTTAGTTTGTAAGTGATGTGGACACCAAGGAACTTGAAGCTCTCAACCTGCTCCACTACAGCCCTGTTAATGAGAATGGGGGAGTGCTCGGTCCTCCTTTTCCTGTAGTCCACAATCATCTCCTTTGTCTTGACCACGTTGAGGGAGAGGTTGTTATCCTGGCATCACATGGCCAGGTCTCTGACTTCCTCCCTATTGGCTGTCTCATCGTTGTCGGTGATCAGGCTTACCACTGTTGTGTCGTCGGCAAACTTAATGATGGTGTTGGAGTCGTGCCTGGCCATGCAGTCCTGAGTGTACAGGGAGTACAGGAGGTGACTGAGCAATCACCCCTGAGGGGCCCCCGTGTTGAGGATCAGCGTCGCGGATGTGTTGCTACCTACCCTTACCATCTGGGGGGCGGCCCATCAGGAAGTCCAAGATCCAGTTGCAGAGGGAGGTGTTTAGTCCCAGGGTCGTTACTTAGTTATAAGCTTTGAGGACACTATGGTGTTGAACACTGAGCTGTAGTCAGTGAATAGCATTCTCACATAGATGTTCCTTTTGTCCAGGTGGGAAAAGGCAGTGTGGAGTGCAATAGAGATTGCATCATCTGTGGATCTGTTGGGGCGGTATGCAAATTGGAGTGGGTCTAGGGTTTCTGGCATAATGGTGTTGATGTGAGCCATGACCAGCCTTTCAAAGCCCTTCATGGCTACAGACGTGAGTGCTGTGGGTCAGTAGTCATTTAGGCAGGTTACCTTAGTGTTCTTGGGCACAGGGACTATGGTGGTCTGCTTGAAACATGTTGGTATTACAGACTCAGTCAGGGACAGGTTGAAAATGTCAGTGAAGACACTTTCCAGTTTGTCAGCGCATGCTCGAGTACACATCCTGGTAATCCGTCTGGCCGTGCGGACTTGTGAATGTTGACCTGTTTAAAGATCTTACTCACATCGGCTACGGAGAGTGTGATCACAGTCTTCTGGAACAGCTGATGCTCTCATGCATGCTTCAGTGTTGCTTGCCTCGAAGCGAGCATAGAAGTAATTTAAATAGTCTGGTAGGCTTGCGTCACTGGTCAGCTCACGGCTGTGCCTCCCTTTGTAGTCTGTAATAGTTTGCAAACCCTGCCACATCCGACGAGTGTCCGACACGTTTTTCTGACAGTGATGATGTTTTGCTTATAATGTGATTTCATTGGTGTGAAGCCAAATCCAAACTGGCCTCTCCTGTTTGGCTAACTCTGATATATTTTTATCCAGGGAGGCTAAATGCTTGCTGGCATCAATCATACAAATGCTCTAGCGCCAACATACTCTTTTGTTTCAGACAGCACGCAAGCGGTATTGGAGCACATCTAGGTCCAAGAGGCTTCTAAACAGCTTCACTCTAATCAAATGGCTACCCAGACTATTTGCACCCCCCCCCCCCCCTCTTTCACACTGCTGCTGCTCTATTTTATTATCTATGCATTGTCACTCTAATAACTCTACCTACATGTACCTCGATTAACCGGTGCCCCCGCACATTGACTCTGTACTAGTAGCCCCTGTATATAGCCTCGCTATTGTTATTTTACTGCAGCTCTTTAATTATTTGTTACTTTTATTTCTTGTTCTTTTAGGTATTTTTCTAAAAACGGCATTGGTTAAGGGCTTTCTAAGTAACCTTTTCACAGTAAGTGTCACACCTGTCCTCGTGACTGTCTCCACCCCCCTCCAGGTGTCACCCATCTTATTTTTTATTACCCGTTTTTTCTCCCCAATTCCATGGTTTTCAATTGGTAGTTACAGTCTTGTCTCATCGCTGCAACTCCCGTACGGACTCGGGAGAGGGCGAAGATCGAGAGCCATGCGTCCTCCGAAACACAACCCAACCAAGCCACACTGCTTCTTGACACAATGTACATCCAACCCGGATGTGTCGGAGGAAACACCGTACACCTGGCGACCTGGTCAGCCTGGTCAGCCGGTCAAACCCGGCCTAACCCGGACGACGCTGGGCCAATTGTGCATCGCCCCATGTCAGAGATATTTCCACTTAAATCACTGTAGATGAAGCAGAGGAGACGTGGATTGTGTATGTGTGCCATTCAGTGGGGGAATGGGCAAGACAAATGATTTACTGTATGTGCCCCCCCGGCAGGTTGCAGCAGCCCCTAGTGCTGAACCGGCTGCACAATGTTAACGCAGCCACTCAGAAAAGCTTGTGCACTGCGCCACTCGTGGGCAGATATATACACTCAGCCCTCTGTCTCTCCTTCTCCTCCTCCTCGCTCACATTCTCTCTTCTCCTCCATCAGGCAACATCCTGCTCTCGCCTCCATCTCCAGCAACCATGTCCAGCACTGTATCAGGTAAGGCATATGTTACAACCTATCGTTTATAAAAGGGGGGGGGGGTATGTATTTATCAGATAAAATCCTTCTGTTGGATGTTTTAGATGGAATATCTAGATGTTATTGGAGATGCACTGATGGGTATTTTGATATGTATTGCTCAAATAGGTTCTTCATTTTACATGTCAAATAGATCTTCAGAGCATCTTTTGTTTGATCTAATGTCTGGCCACATCAAATTCCACCATTCATGAATGGATGAGATCTAGGTTTCGCATTTGTTTCATTTGAGTGCTTCTAAAGGTTGTATGTTGAAACTGAGTATGTTTCTCTAAAATGACTTTGTGTGGATTATTTCAGGGGATCAGATGGTTTCCATTTGTGATTAGAGATCTCAGGGATTTACCTCCAGTCATACCAAGGGCTGCGTCTCAATTGGTAACCTTATTCCTTATGTAATGCACTACCTTTGACTAGGGCCCCAGGGGGAATTGAGGGGCCATTTGTGACACAGCCAAGGTGTGCCTGCTGGTAAACTGCCGGCTTGATGACGCAGATCTGAAGCAGTAAAAAAGGAATCTCACATTGAGTCTTGCAGTGCACGCAGCAGATCATACAGTTCAAATTCTAGGTCCTATACAGTTCATTATATAGGAATCACCAGGGGTGTAAACCTCTGACAAAACTATGGTACAGTATCGGATACAAAATATTATATTGAATTCATCTGATTTGATATAGTTTGATACTGTATTTGCTAATCCCTCTTTTGATGGCGTTCATGATCATGACATTTCACTTTTGTGCCTGTGTGTGTGTGTGTGTGTGTGTGTGTGTGTGTGTGTGTGTGTGTGTGTGTGTGTGTGTGTGTGTGTGTGTGTGTGTGTGTGTGTGTGTGTGTGTGTGTGTTTGTGTGTGGGGTGGGGTGGGGGGAAAAGTAAAATCCAACATTTCTGTTATTATGAATTGTAATTTGCAACCTTATATTTAAAATACAAAAATGTTCCTTAACTATTGATCAAATCAAATCAAATGTATTTATATAGCCCTTCGTACATCAGCTGATATCTCAAAGTGCTGTACAGAAACCCAGCCTAAAACCCCAAACAGCAAGCAATGCAGGTGTAGAAGCACGGTGGCTAGGAAAAACTCCCTAGAAAGGCCAAAACCTAGGAAGAAACCTAGAGAGGAACTAGGCTATGTGGGGTGGCCAGTCCTCTTCTGACTGTGCCGGGTGGAGATTATAACAGAACATGGCCAAGATGTTCAAATGTTCATAAATGACCAGCATGGTCCAATAATAATAAGGCAGAACAGTTGAAACTGGAGCAGCAGCACGGCCAGGTGGACTGGGGACAGCAACGAGTCATCATGTCAGGTAGTCCTGAGGCATGGTCCTAGGGCTCAGGTCCTCCGAGAGAGAGAAAGAAAGAGAGAAAGAGAGAATTAGAGAGAGCACACTTAAATTCACACAGGACACTGAATAGGACAGGAGAAGTACTCCAGATATAACAAACTGACCCTAGCCCCCTGACACATAAACTACTGCAGCATAAATACTGGAGGCTGAGACAGGAGGGGTCAGGAGACACTGTGGCCCCATCTGAGGACACCCCCAGACAAGGCCAAACAGGAAGGATGTAACCCCACCCACTTTGCCAAAGCACAGCCCCCACACCACTAGAGGGATATCTTTATTGATGGCCTATTGCAACCCCCATGGGCCACCGCATTAACACGAGGGATATTAACCAGCGGTAACTCAGTGTTCCATGTGCAGCTTCTTTACGTCTTGTCCTTCCATTCATCTGTTCACACAGGTTAGTCTCATCTCTGTCTGAACATTGACATACAGTATAATAGCTCCACGCTTGATTGAGGAAAAAGAGAATCGGCACCTCATTGACAACAGCTATAGGATCTAGAAGCATCATTCCCCATGCATCCAGCTAAAAGTCAGGCAGATTAACAACATATCTAATTTCACCACTTTTTCATCAAAGAATAACAGTTCTCTGCACAGGTATTACGGATGTAGTATATATACAGCACGGGAAAAAGCAGTAAACATCTTATGGCAATGTGGATTATCATCCTTTCTTGTCATTTCTGTTGTTACAGTGTCAAAAGAATGTCTAAAGTATCCCTTTACATAACAATATCCTGTCAGTCAATAATGTATTTTGTGGGAGTATGGTGTCATCCTAACTGCTGTGCTCTCAAAGCTTCAGGGTGGTTGTACGAGGCTAGTGTACTGTACGTTCACATTAGTGATCTTTTAGCTAAAACCATGGTAAATATACATTTTAAATCATGTTAATAGGACGTTCATAGTATCCGTTTATGAAATTGAAGCGTTTGATCAACATAAATCCCCAAAACCTCAGGGAATCGCTAAAACATTTATTTGCAGAAACCCAGTGAATTATGCATTTGCTCATAGCCTGGCTGATCATTCAGCTAGTGATACTCTTTTTGTGGTTTGAACCTGTTCTCAAACACACAGATTGTTATATGCTACTGGTTAAACACACCTCTATCACACAGTAGGGAGTCAAAAGGAAAGACTATAGGAAAAAAGAGATACATGTGAATTTGTGTCTAATTCATGCCCAGATTGTCGAGCAAGACAAGAGTTCACATTCTGAAAATGAATCACTGAAACATTTCCTTAATCTCCTAAACAGGTCTTGAAAGTTATATTTTCAACCTGAAAATGGGTTGTGATTAGATAGAGTGCAGCAACGGCCGGAAGGGACTTTTCGCGGCAGGTTAGGAGAGCAGTTTAGCTAATGCAATTAAAATTGTATGACTGCCTTAATTTCACTGGACCCCAGGAAGAGCAGTTACAGCCTTGGTAGGAACTGATGGAGATCCATAATAAATACAAATACAAACCCTATGTTACATCTGCTCCTGCCATGCCCTCTACTGCTCATCCTGTGTCTCCTTGACCTGCCACCACTCCCCCAGTATTCTCTCCCTCTCCCCCTCTCTCTGTGTGTGTGTGATTGTGTGGTCGGAGACAGGTGTGCTGGAGTCAGAGCAGATCCCCACCAGTTGCAACCTGTTCCTCTACAAATACATAGTCCTGCCACTTCCACACTGCCAGATCGTAATCTCTGCTCAGTCAGTCTATGTTTCTAGCCGTTTGTTACTATTTAGATCCTGTTATCCTGTTGTGCCTGTTTTCCTTGCCTGACATGGTTTTCCACTACGCTACAATTCTGCCCACATCTCCTCATCCCGCTACTCTGTCCTGGACCCCCCACTCCACTGCATCCTTGGATTCCTCTCCGGACCTGCTTACCCTGTCCCAACCCCTCCCGCTCCAGCCTCAGCCTCCTGCAACCCACCTGAGCTTCCCCTGGCCTGCACTCCATCTTCCCCCCGTGTTTCAATAAATACCATGGTTACTTCATCCCAGTCTCCTCGTCTGAGTCTGCTCTTGGGTTTCCCTGTTCACACTAACCCTTTTCCTAACCTTAACCCCAGTCTCCTAACCTGCTACGTTAATTCTCCTAACCTGCTGCGTACGTTCTATTAACCTCCTAAAAAGTCAATTCTGGTCTTAGTAAATTCTGGTCAACCTAGTCAGCACCCTGAAAATGACCTGGTATACAAGGCGGCCATTTTGAAGTATTTTGGGGGAATAATGACTTACAGCTCACACAGTAGGTGTCTCGTTAGGCGTTCAGTTTTTTCCAAAGAGGTTTAGTTTTCAAGTCCTCCTTTTTCACATTAGGTACATAACAATATACAGTATGTCATAGATCATAGGCTTCTCAGCTCATCATTTTGAGAGAGAGAGAGACAGGTGTAGTCTGTTTAGTCTCTCTCTCTCTCTCTCTTTTTTATTTATTTTACCTTTATTTAACCAGGCAAGTCAGTTAAGAACAAATTCTTATTTTCAATGACGGCCTAGGAACAGCGGGTTAACTGCCTGTTCAGGGGCAGAACGACAGATTTGTACCTTGAACTTGCAACCTTCCGGTTACTAGTCCAAAGCTCTAACCACTAGGCTAGCCTGCCGCCCCTCACTTTTTGTAATATACAGTGAAGGCTGCAGATGGGCAATGACATGTTTTCGGCCTGGGGCTGAGAGGCTGGATATGATTCACCACTATGTCCTCTGCAGCTCAGATCTGTTTTAATAGAGCTCACAGAGGTAACAATATACAGCTTAGTTCTGTTTTAATAGAGCTCACAGAGGTAACAATATTCAGCTTAGTTCTGTTTTAATAGAGCTCACAGAGGTAACAATATACAGCTTAGTTCTGTTTTAATAGAGCTCACAGAGGTAACAATAGACAGCTTAGTTCTGTTTTAATAGAGCTCACAGAGGTAACAATATACAGCTTAGTTCTGTTTTAATAGAGCTCACAGAGGTAACAATATACAGCTTAGTTCTGTTTTAATAGAGCTCACAGAGGTAACAATATTCAGCTTAGTTCTGTTTTAATAGCGCTCACAGAGGTAACAATATACAGCTTAGTTCTGTTTTAATAGAGCTCACAGAGGTAACAATAGACAGCTTAGTTCTGTTTTAATAGAGCTCACAGAGGTAACAATATACAGCTTAGTTCTGTTTTAATAGAGCTCACAGAGGTAACAATATACAGCTTAGTTCTGTTTTAATAGAGCTCACAGAGGTAACAATATTCAGCTTAGTTCTGTTTTAATAGAGCTCACAGGGGTAACAATATTCAGCTTAGTTCTGTTTTAATAGAGCTCACAGAGGTAACAATATACATATTAGTTCTGTTTTAATAGAGCTCACAGAGGTAACAATAGACAGCTTAGTTCTGTTTTAATAGAGCTCACAGAGGTAACAATATACAGCTTATATACAATATACAGCTCAGAGGTAATAATATGGCTGTATCAGTCCAAGGCTATTACCTTAGGGATTTGTCTGTCTAGAGAGGGGTCATTTTTCAGCCATAGAGCCATGTTGTTTCTCCAGGCCGTTTCATAGATAGCTGACCACAGGGACTGATGTATGAAGATGCCACACCCTGACCATAGTTTGCTTTGTTTGTGTATATGTTTTATTTGGTCAGGGTGTGATCTGAGTGGGCATTCTATGTTGTATGTCTAGTTTGTCTGTTTCTGTGTTTGGCCTGATATGGTTCTCAATCAGAGGCAGGTGTTAGCCATATTTTCAGGTAGCCTGTTTTGTCATTGTGGGTTGTGGGTGATTGTCTATGTTAGTTGCTTGTGTCAGCGCATTTCATATATAGCTTCACGGTCGTTGTTCATTTATTGTTTTGTTCAGTTTACTTTGTGTTTCGTCATCCATTAAAATGATGCATTCACACCACGCTGCGATTTGGTCCGCTTCTTACGATGATCGTGACAGAAGATAAAACCATGATCCATCTCTGTGGAGGTACTGAACATTTGGTCCTGTCAGAAGCTGCCCTCTGGTATTCTAGGGTACAATTCTAGAATTTTTGTGCATACTACCCCCTCTCCACACATATGCACGCACACATGCAAGAACACCCTAACCCTAAAATTAATCCTAGCTCCTAACCCTAGCTCCTGACCTTAAAATTAATCCTAGCTCCTAACCCTAGCTCCTAACCCTAGCTTCTAACCATAAAATTAACCCTAACACACACACACACGCACAAGCAAACACAAACACATATTTTCCTGAGTGGGTCTAATGTGCATCGTACTCAGCCGAGCGTGTCAATAATTGATGATGGTGCCTGTGAGGATTTATCCGTGATGTAAGCAAGGAACATAAAACTAGCAATCTGCTCCACTGTTATTACATCACTAGGCCATTAGCTGTAATGCATCTTGCCATCTTGATGTAATACATGTATCACTAGCCACTTCAAACAATGCCACTTTATATAACATTTACATACCCTACATTGCTCATCTCATATGTATATACTGTACTCTATACCATCTACTGCATCTTGCCTATGCCGTTCGGCCATCACTCATTCATATATTTTATGTCCATATTCTTATTCATTCCTTTACACTAGTGTGTATAAGGTAGTTGTTGTGAAATTGTTAGGTCAGATTACTTGTTAGATATTACTGCATGGTCGGAACTAGAAGTACAAGCACTACACTCGCATTAACATCTGTTAACCATGTGTATGTGACAAATGAAATTTGATTTGATTTGTATATCTAAATAGCTTTATGTATGTATTGATGATGATTGAATGTTGTGTCTAGGGTTGATCCCACCTTGAGTTGAACGATTGTTGTCCAAGGTCCTTTTGGGACAGAATTATACCAATCTCATATTGAACATAATATGTGTATGCAACAAGTGAAATCAAGTTGAATCTGCATTTTACAGATATATATATATATATATATATATATATATATATATATATATATAGTGCTTAATTCAAGTAGTACTTGGGATTAAATTAACCATTTAATGACAATACTTGACACACTACTGCTATTCTCTGTTTATTATCTATGCATAGTCACTTTAACTCTATCTACATATACATATTACCTCAATGACCTCAACTAACCGGTGGCCCAGCACATTGACTCAGGCACCCCCTGTATAAAGCCTCCACATTGACTCAGGCACCCCATGTATAAAGCCTCCACATTGACTCAGGCACCCCCTGTATAAAGCCTCCACATTGACTCAGGCACCCCCTGTATAAAGCCTCCACATTGACTCTGTACCGGCACCCCCTGTATAAAGCCTCCACATTGACTCAGGCACCCCCTGTATAAAGCCTCCACATTGACTCTGTACCGGCACCCCCTGTATAAAGCCTCCCTATTGTTATTTTTTTCTTGCATTTCACTGTAAGGTGATACCTGTTGTATTCGGCGCATGTGACAAATAACATTTGATTTGACTTGTATGTGGTATGATTTGAATAATGAATGACGAATCAGAATGAAGAAACTGATAAATAGATATGGATTTGTCGGTGAAAAGAGGCCCTTGAATAGCCCGATAGCCAGTTGTTATTGTTGGGGCACAGTACTACAGGTAGACCACAGCCTCAGGGTGTTCTGTCTATGCCTGCTGCTTCAGACATGGCATCATCTAGCTGATAGAGAGAACCTGTTCCCTGCCTAGCAGCCAGAGATGCCATCTTGGCAGCACACTGTGATTGTAGACATTGTTAGGAGCACTGAACTCACAGACACACAAGCTACCCCTCCACTCTCTCTCTATCTTGCTCTCTCTCGCTCTCCCTCTCTCTTTCTCGCTCTCTCACTCACTCACTCACTCACTCACTCACTCACTCACTCACTCACTCACTCACTCACTCACTCGAATGCACACACACACACACACACACCCGCCCTCCGTCTCTGAGCTGCTGATTTGAGTAGTACTGCTGCAGTGAGTGGAGAGAAAGGGAGGGTTGGGTTGGGTTTGCACTCTGCCTAGCTAAGACTGCGATTTCCAGAGTGCCTTGCTGCCGCCCACGCCCATCAGACATCTACCCACAGTGACAATGCTTTCAACTCGGCACAGCACGAACCCACTGACCCACATACTGTGTTGCCCGGGAAACGGTGCCTGTGTGTGCCATTGTCTGATTACACCCGCCTCTATTCAATTACCTGGGGTGTCTGTGAGAATTTACGATCATGCATTCAATGATAAAAAAAGAACATTAGTCTAGGTATACGGTTTCTTAAAGCAGGAAGACTGTTCCTTTGGACTCCTGCTAGATAACACCTGCCTAGATTTGATTATAAGGTTCATTGTGTCATCCTAACATTTCTCTATGACTGCTGCCTGACTGTGTCCAACACCTAACAACAACAAAAAAGTCAAACAATGAGGATGCACTCTGCATATTTTCACAACATTATTTTGATATGAGGAAATCTCTGTGGCTTCCCCCTCCCAAGGCAGGCTACATACCAACACAATGACTGGATCTTTGCTGTATTTTAGATTGTTTAGATATTGTTTAGATATGATTCATTTGGATAAAGTGATATTTTGGGGAGAGGAAATGAGTAATACACATGCATAACAATTACCTCTATGAAGGTGATATAAACGCTAGAAGCTGGTTTCATTAGCATAGTGTTTGTTGTACATTCAGATAAGATGTGCTGCTCATACTCTACTGGGGTGATTTATGTTCATACAGCGTCATGACTCATGTCAGAGAAAAGCTAACGTTTGTTTCAGTTGTGGGCCTACCAGTATGTCCAGATCTAACACTGTGTTGTATACACAAAAATAATGGTTCTAAACAGTACCAGATAGGGGTTCTTTGGCTTATAAACATTGTTTCACCTTTTTTTGGTGCTATATAGAACCCTTTTTAAAAAGCTCTATAAAGAACCATGCTCACAAGGTTCTAAATGGAACCTGTATGGGTTATAAAAAAAAATGTAAAACTTTCCTAAGGTTCTATAATGAACCATTGAATAAGATTTTATAAAGCACCAAAAAGGGGTTCTACTGATTGGGGCTATATAGGACACTTTTTGGGGTTCTTTATAGAACCTTTATAGAGAATGTTTTTTTATATCTTTACTTACTTAAACTTGTAAGTCAGTTAAGAACCAACATTTTTTTTCAATCAAGGCCTAGGAACAGTGGGTTAACTTCCTTGATCAGGGGCAGAACGACAGATTCAGCTCGGGGATTCAAACTTGCAACCTTTTGGTTACTAGTCCAACGCTCTAACCACTAGGCTACGCTGCCGCCCCAGGTTATACAACAGACCTTTCTCAATCTGATAGGTTCTTTGTGGATCCTTTTGAAGAATCATACAGTTATTTTTTTTATTCTAGTCAGCCATTTAATATTGTTAAAATTCCATTGGTGTTATTATTGTGTTAATTCACAAGTTGCGTTGTTCTGTGAAGGGAGTAGTACAGTCGTAGCCAACATTTTTGAGAATGACATGTGTCTTTAGATATTTTTGTCAGATGTTACTATGGAATACTGAAGTATAATTACAAGCATTTCATAAGTGGCAAAGGCTTTTATTGACAATTACATGAAGTTGATGCAAAGAGTCAATATTTTCAGTGTTGACCTGTCTTTTTCAAGACCTCTGTAATCAGCCCTGACATGCTGTCAATTAACTTCTGGGCCACATCCTGACTGATGGCAGCCCATTCTTGCATAATCAATGCTTGGAGTTTGTCAGAATATGTGGGATTTGTTTGTCCACCCGCCTCTTGAGGATTGACCACAAGTTCTCAATGGGATTAAAGGTCTGGGGAGTTTCCTGGCCATGGACCCAAAATATAGATGTTTTGTACCCTGAGCCACTTAGTTATCACTTTTGCCTTATGGCAAGGTTCTCCATCATGCTAGAAAAGGCAGTGTTCATCACCAAACTGTTCCTGGATGGTTGGGAGAAGTTGCTCTCGGAGGATGTGTTGGTACCATTCTTTATTCATGGCTGAGTTCTTAGGCAAAATTGTGAGTGAGCCCACTCCCTTGGCTGAGAAGCAACCCCACACATGAATGGTCTCAGAATGCTTTACTGTTGGCATGACACAGGGCTGATGGTAGCGCTCACCTTGTCTGCTCCGGACAAGCTTTTTTCCGGATGCCCCACACAATCGGAAAGGGGATTCATCAGAGAAAATGACTTTACCCCAGTCCTCAGCAGTCCAATCCCTGTACCTTCTGCAGAATATCAGTCTGGCCCTGATGTTTTTCGTGGAGAGAAGTGGCTTATTTTCTTCTTGACACCAGGCCATCCTCCAAAAGTCTTCGCCTCACTGTGCGTGCAGATGCACTCACACCTGCCTGCTGCCATTCCTGAGCAAGCTCTGTACTGGTGTTGCCCCGATCCCGCAGCTGAATCAACTTTAGGAGACGGTCCTGGCGCTTGCTGGACTTTCTTGGGCGCCCTGAAGCCTTCTTCACAACAATTGAACCGCTCTCCTTGAAGTTCTTGATGATGTGATAAATGGTTGATTTGGGTGCAATATCCTTGCCTGTGAAGCTCTTTTTGTGCAAAGCAATGATGACGGCTCATGTTTCCTTGCAGGTAACCATGCTTGACAGAGGAATAACAATGATTCCAAGCACCACCCGTACAAATCAGCTGGGCTTGACAATCTGGACCCTCTATTTCTGAAACTATCTGCCACCATTGTCGCAACCCCTATTACCAGCCTGTTCAACCTCTCTTTCATCTCGTCTGAGATCCCCAAGGATTGGAAAGCTGCCGCAGTCATCCCCCTCTTCAAAGGGGGAGACACCCTGGACCCAAACTGTTACAGACCTATATCCATCCTGCCCTGCCTATCTAAGGTCTTCGAAAGCCAAGTCAACAAACAGGTCACTGACCATCTCGAATCCCACCGTACCTTCTCCGCTGTGCAATCTGGTTTCCGAGCCGGTCATGGGTGCACCTCAGCCACACTCAAGGTACTAAACGACATCATAACCGCCATCGATAAAAGACAGTACTGTGCAGCCGTCTTCATCGACCTTGCCAAGGCTTTCGACTCTGTCAATCACCATATTCTTATCGGCAGACTCAGTAGCCTCGGTTTTTCGGATGACTGCCTTGCCTGGTTCACCAATTACTTTGCAGACAGAGTTCAGTGTGTCAAATCGGAGGGCATGCTGTCCGGTCCTCTGGCAGTCTCTATGGGGGTGCCACAGGGTTCAATTCTCGGGCCGACTCTTTTCTCTGTGTATATCAATGATGTTGCTCTTGCTGCGGGCGATTCCCTGATCCACCTCTACGCAGACGACACCATTCTATATACTTTCGGCCCGTCTTTGGACACTGTGCTATCTAACCTCCAAACAAGCTTCAATGCCATACAACACTCCTTCCGTGGCCTCCAACTGCTCTTAAACGCTAGTAAAACCAAATGCATGCTTTTCAACCGGTCGCTGCCTGCACCTGCATGCCCGACTAGCATCACCACCCTGGATGGTTCCGACCTAGAATATGTGGATGTCTATAAGTACCTAGGTGTCTGGCTAGACTGCAAACTCTCCTTCCAGACTCATATCAAACATCTCCAATCGAAAATCAAATCAAGAGTCGGCTTTCTATTCCGCAACAAAGCCTCCTTCACTCAAGCCGCCAAGCTTACCCTAGTAAAACTGACTATCCTACCGATCCTCGACTTCGGCGATGTCATCTACAAAATGGCTTCCAACACTCTACTCAGCAAACTGGATGCAGTCTATCACAGTGCCATCCGTTTTGTCACTAAAGCACCTTATACTACCCACCACTGCGACTTGTATGCTCTAGTCGGCTGGCCCTCGCTACATATTCGTCGCCAGACCCACTGGCTCCAGGTCATCTACAAGTCTATGCTAGGTAAAGCTCCGCCTTATCTCAGCTCACTGGTCACGATGGCAACACCCATCCGTAGCACGCGCTCCAGCAGGTGTATCTCACTGATCATCCCAAAAGCCAACACCTCATTTGGCCGCCTTTCGTTCCAGTACTCTGCTGCCTGTGACTGGAACGAATTGCAAAAATCGCTGAAGTTGGAGACTTTTATCTCCCTCACCAACTTCAAACATCAGCTATCTGAGCAGCTAACCGATCGCTGCAGCTGTACATAGTCTATTGGTAAATAGCCCACCCTTTTCACCTACCTCATCCCCATACTGTTTTTATTTATTTACTTTTCTGCTCTTCTGCACACCAATATCTCTACCTGTACATGACCATCTGATCTTTTATCACTCCAGTGTTAATCTGCAAAATTGTAATTATTTGCCTACCTCCTCATGCCTTTTGCACACATTGTATATAGACCCCCCCTTCGTTTTCTACTGTGTTATTGACTTGTTAATTGTTTACTCCATGTGTAACTCTTTGTTGTATGCTCACACTGCTATGCTTTATCTTGGCCAGGTCGCAGTTGCAAATGAGAACTTGTTCTCAACTAGCCTACCTGGTTAAATAAAGGTGAAATAAAATAAAATAAAAAAACACACTCTTTTTGAAGCTTCCAGTCTGTTATTCGAACTCAATCAGCATGACAGAGTGATCTCCAGCCTTATCCTCGTCAACACTCACGCCTGTGTTAATGAGAGAATCACTGATATGATGTCAGCTGGTCCTTTTGTGGAAGGGCTGAAATGCAGTGGAATTTTTTTGGGGGGGGAGTGTGTATATGCTGGAGTATATGCAAATTGTCATCATACAAACTGAGGCTTCAGACTTTGTGAAAATTTATATTTGAGTCATTCTCAAAACTTTTGGCCACGACTGTACACAGCGTTGTACGAGATCTTCAGTTTCTTGGCAATTTCTCGCATGGAATAGCCTTCATTTTTCAGAACAAGAATAGAATGACGAGTTTCAGTTCCTTGTTTCTGGCCATTTTGAGCCTGTAATCGAACTCACAAATGCTGATGCTCCAGATACTCAACTAGTCTAAAGAAGGCCAGTTGTATTGCCTCTTTAATCAAAACAACAGTTTTCAGCTGTTTAAACATAATTACAAAAGGGTTTTCTAATGATCAATTATCCTTTTAAAATTATAAACTTGGATTAGCTAACACAACGTGCCATTGGAACACAGGAGTGATGGTTGATGATAATGGCCCTCTGTACGCCTATGTAGATATTCCATTAAAAAATCTGCTATTTCCAGCTGCAATAGTCATTTACAACATTAACAATGTCTACACTGTATTTCTGATCAATTTGATGTTATTTTAATGGACAAAAAATTTGCTTTTCTTCCAAAAACAAGGACATTTCTAAGTGACCTCAAACTTTTGAACGGTAGTGTATATTTTCCTTAATTATTTTCCTCTAACACCACCACACCTAATGGACAACAGCACTTAGGCTTCTACTTCCAGCTTATACCTACTACTGTATATACATTCTACAGACACAGTATATTTTACAATAGTTATATTTTGTTTGTTTTTAGTCCCATCCTTCAGCTACCATACATTTTAAAAGAGCAAAGAAAACTTTAGTGAACTGTAAAGAACCGTTGAAGAGCTCAAAGGGTTCTTGAGTCCTTATTGTTCCACATAGAACCATCACCCTTCCCAGAACCATTGAGGAACCCTAATATTTTTGTGTGTGGCATATTGAACATTTAGACACTCCTCTAACCTTATTTTGTTGTGCTGGTCAGTAATAGATCAGTGAAGATCTCTTATGATTTTATACAGATACAGGTGTCATTTCTATGAAGTAACTTAAACCCCTGTTGAAAGAGCTTGTGATACTAAAAGTCGCTGCTACAAAGACAAATGAACTTGATGAACCTAGCCAAGTTCAGTTGTGTTGAGGCTATCCTTGCTAACATGGGAAGCCTGGCACATGCGTTGCGTGAGGGCCCTGCTGCTCATCTACGCTATATAAATATTACATAAGCCAAAGCACAGTGAGTCGAGAGGGAGGAGGAGGTTTGCGGCATACAAGTATTACTTTAAAGTCATTCAACTTGTAGCCTGTGTGCCAGTTTGTTTCTGCCTCAGTCAACTCCTTCATCGCTGCCCAAACATGATTTGGCATGAAAATGACAAGGGAGTTGACTAAAGCCTGAACAACTTACTTTATGTTCATTGTTGAGTTGGTTGGAACTATTTTTTCAGCATGAACCAGTTCTATTGTCACTTACTTTCAACGACAATGGAGCAGAACCAACCGCTGACTCCAAATGTCAACATGATTAGCGTCATTCCCAAACCTGAGTCAATATGTTTACTTGAACATCAAGATGTATATTTATATTTATTGTGGACCCCCATTAGATGTTGCCACGGCATCAGCTACCCTTCCTCCGGTCCAGCAACATTAAGGCAGTTTTATACAATTTTAAAAACATTACATTCGCAGATTTCACAACAGACTGTGTGCCCTCCGGCCCCTACTCCACCACTACCACATACTGTATCTACAGTACTAAATCCATGTGTATGTGTGTATATAGTGTGTATGTTATTGTGTGTGTGTGTGTGTGTGTGTGTGTATGCAAGAGGCGTCAAGAGGTGAAACAAAATATAATTCTCGTTAAACACTTGTTATAATTATATATTATTTACACGAGGCACAGGGTTAAGTGGAGAAGCTACTGGCAGCTCGGGCTGTTTTTGTGGCAGTGCTCCCAGTAACTTGTCTGCACGGCCTCCTTAGTAAGTTGACTGACGGCCTCCTTAGTAAGTTGACTGAACGGCCTCCTTAGTAAGTTGACTGAACGGCCTCCTTAGTAAGTTGACTGCACGGCCTCCTTAGTAAGTTGACTGAACAACCTCCTTAGTAAGTTGACTGAACGGCCTCCTTAGTAACTTGTCTGCACGGCCTCCTTAGTAACTTGTCTGCACGGCCTCCTTAGTAACTTGTCTGCACGGCCTCCTTAGTAACTTGTCTGCACGGCCTCCTTAGTAACTTGTCTGCACAGCCTCCCTAGTAATTTGGCTGAAAAAAAATTCTGGCAAGCTTCATCCATATCCATTTAGAGTGGAGGGAACCTAACCCACCTGCACACACGATCACACACACACACACAATCACACACACACGCACACACACACACGCACACACACACACACACACACACACACACACACACACACACACACACACACACACACACACACACACACACACACACACACACACACACACACACACACACACACACACACACACACACACACACACACCACAGTCCCAGTGGGTGGAGTTAAGACCAGAGATAAAAGTATATGTATGAATAATTGAGAATACTTCACGTTACTGGAAGTCGGGTAAAAAAAAAAAAATATATGAAATACCTCCTGGCATATACAGCAAGTATTCAGACCCATTTACTATTTCCACATTTTGTTACATTAAAGCCTTATTCTAAACTTTATTTAAAAACAATTCTTCATCAATCTACACACAATACCCCAAAATCACAGAGCAAAAACAGGTTTTTATTTATGACGAATAAGAAAAGGAAATATCACATTTACATAAGTATTCAGGCCCTTTACTTGGTTGAAGTACCTTTGGCAGCGATTACAGCCTCAAGTCTTTTTGAGTATGACGCTGCAAGCTTGGCACACCTGTATTTGAGGAGTTTCTCCCATTCTCCCACTCGATCCTGATTAGTTTTATTTATTTTATTTATTTTACCTTTATTTAACCAGGTAGGCAAGTTGAGAACAAGTTCTCATTTACAATTGCGACCTGGCCAAGATAAAGCAAAGCAGTTCGACAGATAAAACGACACAGAGTTACACATGGAGTAAAAACAAACATACAGTCAATAATGCAGTATAAACAAGTCTATATACAATGTGAGCAAATGAGGTGAGAAGGGAGGTAAAGGCAAAAAAGGCCATGATGGCAAAGTAAATACAATATAGCAAGTCTCCCAGTCGATCCTGATTAGTCTCCCAATCCCTGCCGCTGAAAAACATCACCACAGCATGATGCTGCCACCACCATGCTTCACAGTAGGGATGGTGCCAGGTTTCCTCCAGACGTGATGCTTGGCATCCAATGAGTTCAATCTTGTTTCTCCTTCTGGAAGGTTCTACCATCTCCACAGAGGGACTCTGGAGCTCTGTCAGAGTGACCATTGTTTTCTTGATCACCTCCCTGACCAAGGCCCTTCACCCCGATTGCTCAGTTTGGCCCGGCGGCCAGCTCAAGGAAGAGTCTTGATGGTTCCAAACTTCTTCCATTTAAGAATGATGGAGGCCACTGTGTTTTTAAGGACCCTCAATGCTGCAGACATTTTTTTGTACCCTTCCCCAGGTCTGTGCCTCGATACAATCCTGTGACGGAGCTATACGGACAATTCCTTCAACCTCATGGCTTGGTTTTTGCTCTGACATGCTGTGGGACCTTATGTAGGCAGGTGTGTGCCTTTCCAAATCATGTCAAATCAATTTAAATTTACCACAGGTGGACTCCAAGTTCTAGAAACATCTCAAGGATGATCAATGGAAACAGGATGCACCTGAGCTCAATTTCGAGTCTCATAGCAAAGGGTCTGAATACTTATGTAAATAATGTGATTTTTTGGGGTTTTGCTTTGTCATTATGGAGTATTGTGTGCAGATTGATGAGGGGAATTTTTTTTTTATACATTTTTGAATAAGTCGTAACCAAATGTGGAAAAAGTCAAGGGATCTGAATATTTTACGAATGCACTGTACAGTACAGCCTTGATTCACCATTTTACCATTAGACGCATACATTATCTAGTCATATGACGATATCAGCCAGTTTAGCAAATGCTAAATTACTGTGGCATTCACAATAAATTACACATGCCATTTTAAATGTAAGGATAACCGTGGATGTGTTTTCTCGTCTCCCTGTTTTTCAGCCTACTCCGACAAGATCAAAGAGATGTCCATGCTGTCTCTGATCTGCTCCTGCTTCTACTCACAACCACACCCCAACAGCCTCTACCAATATGGAGGTTAGTAGTGAAGAGCTCTGTGTTTGTCCGTGTCCCTTAGAGATTATATAAATGCTGTATATGATCTCTCCACTTCTCTGTCTGTCTGTCTGTCTCCCCTTCTATGTCTGCCTGTCTGTCTCCCTCCCCTTCTCTGTCTGTCTGCCCTTCTATGTCTGTCTGTCTGCCCTTCTATGTCTGCCCGCCCGCCCGCCCGTCCATCCGTCCCGCTCTGTCTCTCTCTGTCTCTCTCTCTCTGTGTCTCTCTCTCTGTCTCTCTTCAAGCTGCTGTGTGTTAGTACCATAGCATGGTGTACAAACAGGCCAGTAATTCTGAGTCCTGGCCGCCACAGCCTTACTGCCCTAATACCTGTTGTTCTCCACAGACATGGAGGTGAAGTCCCTGAACAAGCGGGCATCCGGCCAGGCCTTCGAGATCATCCTGAAGGCCCCCGCTGACCTTTCTCCGGACAGGCCCCAGCCCCTGCTTTCTGCTCCCAAGAAGGACCTCTCCCCGGACGAGCTCCAGAAGAGGCTGGAAGCTGCGGAGGAGAGGAGGAAGGTAAATGGAGAGCATGACAGAGAATGGGTCAGCATCTCTTCTCACCCTTCGATTCTTCTCACTCTTCACAATCTCTCTCATCATCTATCCGGTTTCCTCTCGCCCTTCTCTCTTTCTCCCTCTTCGCTATCATTGTCTCCTTCTCTCCCTCACCATCTCTCTCCCTCGTCTCTCTCTGCAGTCTCAGGAGGCCCTGGTGCTGAAGCAGCTAGCTGAGAAGCGGGAGCACGAGCGACAGGTGCTCCACAAGGCTGTGGAGGAGAACAACAACTTCAGCAAGATGGCCGAAGAGAAGCTTAACTACAAGATGGAGGTCAACAAAGAGAACCGCGAGGCCCAGCTGAATGCGCTGAAGCAGCGGCTCCGGGCGAAGGTAAGACTGTCAATCAAAGCTATGGCCTAACTTAGAAAAAAGTGTTTTGTGGGTAGAGAATAGAGTATCCTAAACATGATTGGAGGTGATCTTTTGTTTAGGGGTCTACTGTAATGAAAAAACAAGGAGAACTAAGGCCGTAGACATGGGCATTGTGAATACTTACTGGAGGAGTGTGATGACCTAGCCGCCTTTCTGGCAACAGGAGGATATGCATTAGCATGAAATGATTAGCCTGAACGCCAGTCTGTAAATGGATGACCAGTCTGTAACTTAAATTGGCAAGGAAACAATTTAGCATTGCTGAATGCAGAAACAATCAGATTCCTACATTCTTCACTTTTGTTTGATGGCAGTTGATGTTGAAACTCTAACCAGTGTTAATAGAAGAATAAAGGAAAGAAGGGCGCTGAGGAGTATTTCTCTCCACTCATACAGGAGTAATAAAGGCCTAGTTCACTAATTTTGTGGATTTTTTAAATATATATATTTTTTACTGCAGTACCCTCAACACCCCTACTTCCTGCGACTAAATTTCTGTTTAAAATATGTAAATAAAGAGAATAGAGAACAATGGTGGTGACTATGTAAATTACTTTCTATTGCAGTATTTTATAGCACATCTTCTCTAATTTTCACTTTGTTTCATCACAGGAAATCCATGCCGCTGAGGTCCGTAGAAACAAAGAGCTCCAAGCTGACCTCTGTGGTTGAAAACATTTTCTACAGTTTTGTCAAGAGATTCTCATCTGATGGGTTTTGGTTGGAGGAAATGCTACTTTTTAAAATCTCAATGTCTCAAAGGCTCTTGCATTGTTCAGTATACACTGGTTTCACAAGCTAAAAATGTACACAGATTGTTTCTCATCTCTGTGTGTATTTTTTTTTTTAAACGACAAACATTTTGAAATGCGATTCACAGTAGGTCAAAGGTCAGATTTACTAAACCTTTGTACCTGTGTTAAGACTGCACCTGTGAGTTCATACAAAGGAACAACATGAAAACAATTGAAAAGTTATTTCTCTGACTTTTTTTTTTTTTAACCTTTTAAAAAAAATAATTATGTTTGGTACTGTCCAGAAAAATGACCAGTTAATTTTTGCACTAGTGTAAATGCTTGGAAAATCTGTCTGTGTGTCAGACCTAAAAAGCTACTGTAAAAGTGTGGCGTATGGTGAAATATTTGATTGTTTTGGCACATGGGGCAGGCGAGAAGAGCTGGTGTGTGTGTGTACATCTTTACTGTTTGTTTCTGTGTTGGGGATGTTGGGGATTTTGTACAGATGCTAGTTTTATGTGTGTTCATGCACACCTTTTCAGAAGGGTGTGTGTGCGCCTACGTCAGAGAGAAAGGCTGTGAGTCGATTCAAAACATAGCAGTTCAATAGGTAATGTTCAATTCTCACAGGAAGTCAATGTCTACACTGCATCTGTACTGGGAGTGAATTTGTTCCACATATTTCCAAACTGTCATTATCTTGAAAAATGAGCTTGAGGTCATAACACAATCCCTAATTCTATTGCATAAGGTACTTTATGACATGGGAGCAGAGCCACGCTAAATGGACTCAAGAGTTGCCCCTGTGCTAGAGGCTTGCTCAGACCTCGTGAAACGGGATAATATACCATATTCAGCACAATCTACAGGCAAACACACTAACCTGGCCATTCATCATGTATAGTGACACCCATTGTCAGTTTGTGCAGCTGTCTTCAATCAAACTTGTAAAGTTAATCAATTGAGTGTATAAAATGGAGCATAGTCACATTTAGGCCTCAGTTCAATAAAGTTCAGTATTCACGTTGCTGTAGGTCAGGAAATGAATTAGGTTACGACACATATGTTTAATTTGCTTGAAGAGTGGCTTTCGTTCTCGCTTCAGTTTCATTTCCGAGCTACTGAAATCTTCCACACAGTCTGTTTATTTCTGAGAGTCACTCACTTGTGACTGTTGAGTAAGTGCCACTGTAGGGGACTACATTGAGTAAAAAGATGACTCCACGACAGAATGCCGTAGTTAGTTTGCAGTGAGTTAGAGTCAATGTGACAGAACTAGTTTTATGCAAATCATATGCAAATAAGAAGGTTTATGATGTGAAGTTTGGCATGCGATGTAGAGGTATCAAATGCTGACATAGCCTGAATGTATTACCAGACACACTTGCCCTTCTAGCAGCATATAGGCAGGCCTAGGTTACTCGTGCCAGGTTTCCCTATACAGTATTATACAGGGATAATGCTGGGATAATGCTGCTAAGCTTCAGTGGGGTTGCACTAGGACACACAGTGGGGTTATGCTAGGATACAATCCCGTTATGCTGGTGCTTGACTTGGTTGGTTGTCGCCTTGCCTTAAGTAACCTTGACATCGTGCCAACTACTGTTTTAATTATCTTTGTCTAAGATGGGTCCACCAGTCCATTATGCTTACATACACACAGTCTCTGCACATACGACTCTATGTGAATAACTCAACAATAGCTCACCTTTGATACAAGGTCAGCCGTTGTGGCTTGCATATAAAGTCTGATAAACTATAATAAAGTTGGGGATAACTTATTTTTTTAATTTACATTCGTGACATTTAATCATTTACATATGTATTGTTTACAATGGTAGTAAAATATGTCACATGAGATCTGATGATATAGCTTTCACACATCTTTGAAAAATCTAGCCTGGTAAAAAATGATGCTTCAGAATGAATTTCACTGGATCAATAAAACCTTCATGGCACGTTCAAACATTTGTGATTATCTGGTTCATCCGAAGAGCAGGGGACTGGTGCCAAATCACCCACAGGTAACGAAATGGATGATGAATCATCATGTGATAGTTATCTGCTATTTCCCGGACTATTATCAACGTTTGCATGATTTGTCTGTCATAACGTTTGACCAGTAAAATGTGTTATGTGATAACGGATATAATCGAGGGTCTATAGCAGAGATTATGGAAGAATTCTCTAGTCTTATTCGTATTATTTATCAACTGTATGTTTATACTAGAGTCATTCTGCAGAGTATCATATGATGATGCCCTCATGCTGACGCCCAGAATGACAGAAACGAAACTTAACTGTGCATACAATACTAGTGATGGGCATTCCGAGTCTTTTCGGTGTAGGCCAAACGGTTCTTCGTTGAAAATGCTTAAGAATCGACCTACAACCACAAAAATAGCTAAATTGCATTCAAATAAACGTTTACCTGGCCAAATTAGATGGCCTGCAAAAAATCTGGACTAGATTGACGCATTCTCCCCCCTATGTGTTGTTTCTGCCCTGAATATTCACACTCCTTAGATAATTATTTTGTAACTTCTCTGCAGAAAAAAAAGTTAGTTTGTGCTCAAAAAGCAGTAGCAGGAGGGAAAAAGCAGTACTAGCAGTATGCAAATCAGGGAGCCAAATGATCGGCTCTTTCACCGATGCGATTCGGTTGCCGACGTTCACCAAAAAGATCCGTTCAAAAAGAGCCGTTCATTCGCGAACAACCCATTACTAAATTATATTCCAGCGATGGGAGGGATTTATTGTCCCCATATCCACTATAACAGATACAACGGAAGAAACTGGAGTTTCAATTTAATGTGAAATGTCTGACTGTTAAAACTCCTGAAACTATTGAGGTGAGTTCAGCATTTTAAAATTAGTTAATTAACCATGTGTGGGTTATAAGCGAACGTTCTGTAAATAATTGATAATGTGACGAACCTGCGACTTCCTTCTAGATCAAACCAGGAATTACTTGATGTTGCATTTTTTTATTTATGAAAACAAATGATCTAATTGTTTCCTGGTGAAAGGTATGCAAGGTAAAGCGGCCTATAAGATCCGTCCAAAACGTGTACGCACAAATATTGGACCATATGTGTCTTTCATACTTTTCGCATTCTTAGCTCGGCTTTAACAATTTCTGTAAACTGTAAACACATTCACATGAATAGAGAACGGGTACGGAGCCGCGTTGGTTGGGAATTTGAGCTGTGCGTCCATCGTGGACGGTGGTCAATAGATCCATATAGCAAGTTGGGGGCGATGAAACAACAGAAGCACATTAATTTTCAATGAATGAAGCGAAGTGCGCGGGAGGACCGTTGGGCGATGCTAGAATGGCCAGAGAGGAAGAGGAAGAGAGAGGCCCAGCTCGGCAGAAAATCTGTCTCCCTCTAGCAGGTGGCGTTTTTTCGTTGTTTCGCCCACCAAGCAAGTAGTTTGGTCAACAAAAACATTTATGGCTTATTTGCTACACAAATGGACAATTATTTGATGGAATAGACGTTTTGTAAGAATGTACTGATATAAATAGGACACGTGACATCCCGGTCACTAAGAAAAAAAAACTTAATATCAGAGTTGTCTCAGTATGGCTTTGCATATTCATGACATGAGGCTAGTAGCTTAGCATATCTTTCCATTGAATACTGGTGTTTGACGTCAACAACCTAATCTAATATTTAAAACATTAAAATAATGAGATGTATTCACCAATCCAAAGAAAGGATAGGTGGGAGCTAGACAGCCAGCAGTGGCGCTTTGTGGACAAAGACTCCCATTGTTTAGGGCGGAGAGAAATGTATCTTGTCAGTATATCCATAATCTTTGGAATGGGCGAGGGAGCTTGAACAGGGCTGGACCAAAGTTGGGAAAACTTTGTACTTGCTATTGACCAATCAACTCTCACTATAGTTTCCAACCCCTAGTGGATTGGCTGTTGATACTTAGCACTACCTAGCCTGGTTGCTAGCTTGCTATAACCAACATGAGGGTGAAGAAATCTTGACTATCTGAATTTACAGTTAAAAGGATCTCGGCTATCGCAATCGGATGCTGGTGTCTCAGCGTCTGTGGACTATGATTTAAGCGTAAACAATAGTCCACAGACTGCTTTACTAAAGAAATCTCTGTTGGCCAACAGCCTATCGACCAAACAATCGACCAGTCGACTAAATGGGATCAGTCTTAGTTGACTCCATTGCTTCCAACAGTTGTGTCAAGTTGTCTGGGTGTCCTTTGGATTGTGGACCATTCTTGATACACACATCTTTTGTCTTTCCCCTTCACCCTCGGAATGGCACACACATACACAATCAATGTCTCAATTGTCTCAAGGTTTAAACATTCTTCTTTACCCTGTCTACTCCCCTTCATCTACACTGATTGAATTGGATATAACAAGTGATATCACTAAGGGATCATAGCTTTCACCTGGACTCACCTGGACAGTCTGTTATGGAAAGAGCAGGTGTTCCTAATGTTTTGTACACTGTTTGTCTTTAAATAGGCCTACCTCCTTTCTGCATTGGACTCGTGCCTCATGTCTGGTGTGGAAAATTAACTCCTGAAAGTACAATGCTTAGATTCATAATGACATCTTAGATTTAAATCTTTACAAAACAGCGATAGTTTCTTTGCAAAGAAGACACACAGGTTTGGCATTGGAGAAATGCTGTACGATGAATATCTTTTAATAGAGTATGTAGGTAAAATCTTTCCTCATCAATAGCGCTTCAAGCTTGGCACACCTGAGCACTCTGGAGCAGGTTTTCATCAAGGATCTCTGTACTTTGCTCTGTTTATCTTGGCCTCGATCCTGACTAGCCTTCCCCAGCATTATGCTGCCACCGCCATGCTTCACCGTAGGGATGGTGCCAGGTTTCCTCCAGACGTGACACTTTGCACTCAGGCCAAAGAGTTCAATCTTGGTTTCATCAGACCAGAGAATCTTGTTTCTCATGGTGTGAGAGTCTTTAGGTGCCTTTTGGCAAACTCCAAGTGGGCTGTCATATGCTTTTTAGGAGGAGAGGCTTCTGTCAGGCCACTACCATTAAAGGCCTGATTGGTGGAGTGCTGCAGAGATGGTTGTCCTTATGGAAGGTTTTCCCATCTCCACAGAGGAACTCTAGAGCTCTGTCAGAGTGACCATCAGGTTCTTGGTCACCTCCCCGATCAATGCCATTCTCCCCTGATTGCTCAGTTTGGCAGGGTGGCCAGCTCTAGGAAGAGCCTTGGTGGTTCAAACTTCTCCCATTTAAGAATGATGGAGGCCACTTGTCTTCTTGGGGACCTTCAATGCTGCATACATTTTTTAGTATCCTTCCCCAGATCTGTGCCTCGACACAATCCTGTCTCGGAGAACTATGGACAATTCCTTCGACCTCATGGCTTGGCTTTTGCTCTGACATGCACTGTCAACTGTGGGACCATGTATAGACAGGTGTGTGCCTTTTACAAATCATGTCCAATCAATTGAATTCACCACAGGTGGACTCCAATCAAGTTGTAGAAACATCTCAAGGATGATCAATGCAGACAGGATGCATCTGAGCTCAATTTCGAGTCTCACACGGAACCCAAACCGGCTGCGCACGTGCGCCATCGTGCATAAATGTATATTTTTGTCCCCCCACACCAAATGTGATCACGACAAGCAGGTTAAAAATATCAAAACAAACTCTCAACCAATTATATTAATTTGGGGACAGGTCGAAAACCATTAAACATTTATGGCAATTTAGCTAGTTAGCTTGCACTTGATAGCTAATTTGTCCTATTTAGCTAGCTTGCTGTTGCTAGAAAATTTGTCCTGGGATATAAACATTGAGTTGTTATTTTACCTGAAATGCACAAGGTCCTCTACTCCGCCAATTAATCCACACATAAAACGGTCAACCGAATTGTTTCTAGTCATCTCTCTTCCTTCCAGGCTTTTTCTTCTCTTGACTTTATATTGCGATTGGCAACTTTCATAAATTAGATGCATTACTGCCACTGACCTCGTTCGTCTTTCAGTCACCCACGTGGGTATAACCAATGAGGAGATGGCACGTTGGTACCTGCTTCTATAAACCAATGAGGAGATGGGAGAGGCAGGACTTGCAGCGTGATCTGCGTCAGAAATAGAACTGATTTATATTTTAGCCCTTGTTAACGCAGACGCTTGTTGGAGCGCGCAATAATTGAATAACATAGATTTCAAAATTTATTTTGCAATACGTACGTGTCCGGTGTGGTCAGCCTGTCATACATAGCAAAGGGTCTGAATACTTATGTAAATAAGGTATCTGTTTTTATTTTAATAAATTAGCTTTAAAGTTTCTAAAAAACTGTTTTTGCTTTTTCATTATGGGGTATTGTGTGTAGATTTCTGAGGGGGAAAAATAATTTAATCAATTTTAGAATAAGGCTGTAATGTAACAAAATGTGGAAAAAGTCAAGGGGTCTGAATACTTTTCGAATGCACTGTAGCTCCCCAATACCGTCTGATGAATATATTTAATTTAATACATGAATGGTGACCACAGCCCTTCAAAATACCTCTGAATCGTGTTCTAATGCGATTTTTCCCACCCTGCTCCATGTATTCACTTTATTTCAAATTTGGCTCCCAGTGCAGCTAGTTCCGGGGGTGTTTTGACGCTTCTGACAGTTCCTTCTCTGCATGTTGGTGGCACCTTCATTGGGCAGAACAGGCTCGTGGTAATGACAGGAGTGAAATTAGTGGAATGGTATCAATACATCAAACACATGTTTTCCAGGTGTTTGATGCCATTCCATTGGCTCAGTTCCGGCCATTATTATGAGCCGTTCTCCCCCCCAACAGCCTCCTGTGCTACCAGAGTACCAAACTGTACACATAAGCACAGCAGAGTTCTAGAATATTGGACCGTTGGCTTTCATACTTTTCTAATTCTCAGCGCAGCTCCAGCAATTTCTCCAACTGTCAACACATTGAAATGAATAGAGGACAGGAACCAAGAGACACGTTGCTTGGGTATTGTGGGGAGGTGCGCATTCAGGCTGTGCGACTCCCGTGGATGGTGGGGGCCGGACTATCGCTTCCCTCATTAACGCTTAAGATTGAACAGTCAAAGACAAGGTTTCCTCTGAAGTAGCCTACATGACAGCAACTTCAGATATTTTACTGTTACTGGAAGCACATTGCTGGACTGTTGGGACTGAAGTGAAATGTGATGGGAAAGTATACACTGTCTTTTTCTTTAAAGAGCGACTGAATGTACAGATGTGTTAAGAAAAACGAGATTTCAGTCTTGGGGTTGTGGTTCATGTGGCAGTTACTGATGTTTGTCTCCCATGAGACACCCTAGTAACAAAGCCAGTATTTATTACTTCCTCAAAATAGTAGTGCTGAGCGATTTAGTGTTTTGAGGTCATTTCGGTTCGATTATAAAACATGTATAATGGTGTTCGATTTCAATTTTGAGAATTTTTTAAAACATTAAATTCATTATGAAATAGAGCTTTTTGATGGAAATTACAAGGCCCAAAGAGTTAGCATTCAACTGCCCAAACATTGTAAATATTCCATTGTCTCTGTCAAGTCCACATTGGGTAGACATCAGTAGGGAAATAGGAAATTAATATGAAATAATACAATATTTAAGGTGTGTATGTTATTTAGTTTTTATTTGATGACTTTATTATTTTTCATTTTATAAAGTCTTCATCTGATCTCTGCTCAGGCAGTAGCAGTCTGCCAGCCAGACCTAACGTTATCTATGTGCTCCCCATACTGTATTGTATGTCTTTAGTCATCCTATTTAGCTACCTTGCCTAAGTAGCCTATGCCAAAGAAGCTGTCTGACAAAATAATTGTACTACTTCTTCAAAGGCATACTTTCACGAACTGTCTCTGTCCCTCTCGTCATTGTGTAGATTCCTCTCTCATGCGGTCTATATGGTCTGTGTGTATCTAAACTAATGACACGTTTACATCTTAAAGTATTTCATTATGCAGTAAGTCTTCCTCAGTCTTGCCCTGCTACTGAACAAACAAGTTTAGTGTTTGTACAAAATGGAGGAGAGACTTAAAAAAAATTCAAGACAGGATACATATATTATTTCAGGTGATAAAAGATTAAACATGTTTTGTTTAACTACTTTATCCACAACTTGTTTCTCTAAATGTATAGCAAGTCAAGCAAACTTGCAATGCAGAACAACTAGCTAACTAAAAGCTAGGCTAGGTTGAAGATACCATTGTAGCTAGCGAAAATACCGATAATAACTAATAATTATCATCAAAAAGCAAATGTCATTACAATCACAATAAACTTAGATGCAGAAATAGCTCTGCCATTGCTAAAATTTCAGTTTTATGTGACAAAACAAGCAAGTATAGTGTAGAGCAATGTTTTGGCAGTTGAATGCTAACTCTTTTGGCCTTGTAATTTCCATCAAAAAGCTCTATTTCATAATGCATTTAATGTTTTAATGTTGTCAACCTTTTCTGAGTCAAGATCACTTTCTGAGTCAAAAATCTGAGTCAAGATCACTTTCTGAGTCAAAAATCTGAGTCAAGATCTACCGCTCAGGAATTTTTTTTATTTTTAAAAGACTTAAAAAAACATAAGCCTATTCAACTTTGACCAATTCAAACAGTTCTGTAGCTATACGATTTGCGCAGTAGGCTATAGGCCCAATACATTATCACTGCACATTGGCTATGCTTGAATTGCCCTGCCAATGTTTTTCTTCTCAGACAATTTTGAGAACATTTTTAATTTGCTGTGTCTCTCTAGTCATGGTTTTAAAAGTTTTGAAATCCTCACAGTATCAACTTTTTACAGTCTTCTTATACTTCTTTTTACAGTCTATGTCTCGAGGAAACTTTGCAGGCACAGTGATCTGAGCTATCTGATGGGCCAGTTTATAGGTGCAGTTGATTTGCTCTCTGGGCCAGCCAGATAAGTGGAGTTCTACCTTCAGACACATGAAATTGGTCAAAATGGGAACATTTTGCCTTCCTGTTGATAAGGCTGCTGAAGGAAGTGCATCTACCGCCAACAGAAATTTGGTAATTGACTGGTGACCACTGGTGTAGAGAATCATTGTACCACCTTAATCACTGTGAAATTATATTTTCCATAACCCAAAATATTGTAGATTCATCTGTTCTGGAGCTGGTGTACAAAAACCTAAAGTTCAAGACAAACAGGAGCATAGAAATGTCGCACATAGAACAGTTCTTACAGGCTTCTTAGACATGCTTTCAATGAGAATGACAGATCTATAACACACATTTCTATGGTCATTTGGTTGGGTCGCCCAAAAAGTTCAGTATTTCAGCTTTAAACAGGAGGCAACAGTCATATAATATAATTGGCTTAACAGCCAATGTGTATTATTTAATATTAACTATTAAAATAGTACGTACTTTATAGGAATCGTAGTTGTTTACAAGTTGCAGCTATCTTATAAAGCTATCACATATGTGACTGACCGCCTTGATTCGGTCTTAGGAAGCAAAATTTGAAATTGTGTTTTTACATTGGATAAAAGCAGAGACACAGAGCTACTACATTTGCATTTGAGGAACAATGGGAAAGTAATTCTGCTTTGAAAGTTGATCAACTTGTATCTTCACTTTTGAGAAAATGGCTCTTCTTTGTCTAGACCCATTCAGCATCTCTTTAAGGGTTAATCCGAGTGTTCTGTCCTAACTAGTGGTTAGAGCGTTGGGCCAGTAACCGAAAGGTTGCTGGATTGAATCCCTGAGCTGACAAGGTAAAAATCCATCATTCTGCCCCTGAGCAAGGCAGCTAACCCACGAAGACGTGGATGTCGTTTATGGCAGCCCCCTACACCTCTCTGATTCAGAAGGGTTGGGTTAAATGCGGAAGACACATTTTATTTGAATGCATTCAGTTGTACAACTGACTAGGTATCCCCCTTTCCCTAACAGCAACAATCAAGCTAACTGGCTAACGTGAGAGAACTGTTCACTCGCCCTAGCAGAGTTGGTTAGGCTGATTTTGTGTGCTGCTGGCATAAATGTACACTTTTTTGCCCATGTTTACTGACACCGGCCATTCAACGGGTGTTGAGTGTTCGTAAATTCGTCAGTTATCCTGCGCTCTGGCACACTCAGACTAGAGTGCTCTGAAATTGGAGTAGATATCCAGAGCGAATTTTACCAGCTAAGTCTATCAACAGTTGTCGCAGTGACCATTGAAATGTTACTTGCATAGTGGAGTATTTTGTTAAGACATCTAG
>NC_034178.2:65185611-65203111 GCF_002021735.2 Oncorhynchus kisutch
ATCTGTCTCTCACAGAGCAGTAGGACTGACTAACCCACTGTTATCTGTCTCTCACAGAGCAGCAGGACTGACTAACCCACTGTTATCTGTCTCTCACAGAGCAGTAGGACTGACTAACCCACTGTTATCTGTCTCTCACAGAGCAGTAGGACTGACTAACCCACTGTTATCTGTCTCTCACAGAGCAGCAGGACTGACTAACCCACTGTTATCTGTCTCTCACAGAGCATTAGGACTGACTAACCCACTGTTATCTGTCTCTCACAGAGCAGTAGGACTGACTAACCCACTGCTATCTGTCTCTCACAGAGCAGTAGGACTGACTAACCCACTGTTATCTGTCTCTCACAGAGCAGTAGGACTGACTAACCCACTGCTCAGCACCAGTGAATGAGTGCATACATGGGCCTACTCTGGGGCACAGCTGGGGCACACATGGCTGGCTGATGCTTATTGCAGAACTGTGTGTGGAAATAGTTCAGTGTGTCCATGTGCCTTTTTATTCACTCCACCCTCAGTCCGTATAGGTGAAGGGGTTTATGTTGAAGTTGCAGAGAGAAGAGTAAGAAAATGCCTATAGACTACACTTCAATGTAGAATAATGTGAAAATGCCTATAGACTACACTTCATTGCAGAATAATGTGAAAATGCCTATAGACTACACTTCAATGCAGAATAATGTGAAAATGCCTATAGACTACACTTCAATGCAGAATAATGTGAAAATGCCTATAGACTACACTTCAATGTAGAATAATGTGAAAATGCCTGTAAACTACACTTCAATCCAAGACAGTAGGTTAGAAGGCCAACATTTCACTGCAATGCTTTACACACAAGCTCTCCATTCTCCTGGCTTGTTCCCAACCATTTAAGATGTTTTAAATGTAGAATCGTCTTCAGGGGGTTAAATCCCAACGTCTGCCACATGTGACTCTATTTATCACTTTTATTACTCGTATTTTGACATTTTCCCTCTGTCAAAGTGCAAGTATTCCACTGTCATAATCGGCGTTGTGAAAACCGAGCCATTTTAATGCATTAAACATGGCCTGTGGCGTATTGAACATCTGGCTTTGAATGACCTCTTTGCCTTGGTAGAGCCATTCACAGTAAGCCTCCCTCTTCACACCTGGTCTCAAACGAGCTTGCCTTTCTAGTCTCTCTTGTTCCTAATGTCCCAGAGCTCGTATCCAGTTTTATGGCCAACGCTGTGTCTGCTATAGTAGACTAGTGTCAAACGACACATGGTTTTGCCTCGGAGCTGCCTTGCCTTCCTCTCTGACTCTGTCCATGTCCGACATGATTTAAAAAATGAGTGCTGTCGAGACCGGCAGGTTAAGTGGACTGTCAAGCGGTTCGTAAAGAATAGGAGCCGGTTTGTCTGACCCTTCCAATGACAGAAGAGCTCCCAGTACTCTCTGATTTACGACAGTGTCGAGGGCTCAGGCCGGAGTTGAAAGAGACATCAGGGTGGCGGGGACTCGGCTGATTGATGAGCAAGAATATCAGTTATTCACAGAGAGGTGAGAAGGGCTGTAGCCCTGTTTTACTGGGCAAAGGAAAGAGTGCTGCTGCTGGAGATGGTTGAAGGGTGGGAACTATGGGGATTATGTCACTATTCTATACCAAGTGTGTGATTTACATTTTTTTGGACAAGCTTTTGTTTTGCGCAGGTGTGTTTCCGCAGGTGTGTTTCCGAATTTCCGATTTCCGACTGACCCTGGAACACCTGGAAGCCTACACTCCTCTCTCCACACACACACACACACACACACACACACACACACACACACACACACACACACACACACACACACACACACACACACACACACACACACACACACACACACACACACACACACACACACTCCATCTGACCACTCAGTGATGCAGGTGGGTATTTCACTCTGGAATGGTGAAATTACAATGGAGGCATCTGTTGCAGATGTGTGTGTGTGTCTGACGCCTTTACAAACACGACCAAGATACCAACATATTAGAGGTTGTATTATAAAGCAGTCCATGGAGATTTACTTAAAAATGACCTTCTCCAATCAAATCCGTTAACCAGGTTTCTGGGTCTATGCCTAAGCTGAGAACATCAGTCCTTCTGCAATGCAAGAATACAATGTACGTTATTTGGATTCCTGCATTCATCATACCCAACAACACTCGGTGGAACAGAATGACAACCAACTGCACAATATGAATGCAAACCTCCGTTGTCTCTGCGAAGAGTCACAGAAATTATTATCAGTTGGGATTGAATAGGGGCCAGGGCTTCCTCCCAAATGGGACCGTATTTCCTGTATCGTGCACAACTTTTGAACAGAGCCCTAAGAGCTCAGGTCAACTCTAAGACATTATATAGGGAATAGGGTGTGTGGAGAGCCATTCAAACCCAGAGCGCTGACTTCATGTCCATGTGGATGCTGTTCCCTTCCCTTCGAGCCCTACAGCATTTACGAGTCGTCTCTCCCAATCACCCGTTTCTTCCCTGCTCTTTGAACTCAACTTTTTCACTCCTTTAAAGCCATCGTCTGTCCGCCGTACATTCCTCTGTTTTCTGCTTCTCTCTGTTCTTGTCCTCTTTGACTCTCTCTCTGTCATTCAGTGCCAGTAAGTGCTATTCCATCCCTGCAGTCATTTTGTACAGGCTCCAGCTAGGACAGCCGTTTGTATTTTTGTAATTATAACTGAGTGACAAGGTTATAGACTGGATTTCTTTAGAGGGGAATTGAGGGCAAAGAAGAAGCCCTCTCTCTTTCTCCTCCTCTCTTTCTCCTCCTCTCTTTCTCCTCCTCTCTTCTCCCATCTCGCAGAGAAACGTGATGGGCCCACGTTGAAGACACATCTGTTACTTACACACACACACACATACACACAAAGGTACCCTGTTGACGTTGGACCAGGGCCAGCTATGTAGTCTGCTGCTGGCTGGAGATGTAAGGCCAGCCAACACAAACACGCAGCCTGGCCGTTCGAGGCTTCATCCAAAATGACACCCTATTCCATATTTAGTGCACTACTGTTGACCAAGGCCCATAGGACTCTGGTCTAAAGTAGTGAACTATATAGGGAATAGGGTTCTATAGGACTCTGGTCTAAAGTAGTGAACTATATAGGGAATAGGGTTCTATAGGACTCTGGTCTAAAGTAGTGAACTATATAGGGAATAGGGTTCTATAGGACTCTGGTCTAAAGTAGTGAACTATATAGGGAATAGGGTTCTATAGGGCTCTGGTCTAAAGTAGTGCACTATATAGGGAATAGGGTACTATTTGGGACGTTACTGGCCGCTTGACAGTCTTGCCTTTTTGATGAAACCAAGTGAAAACAGCACTTTTCTCATCCTGTTTTTCTCTCCCTCGCTCTTTCTCTCCTTCTCTTTCTCGGTCTCTTTCTCTCCTTCTCTTTCTCTGTCTCTTTCTCTCCTTCCCTCTCTATTTCTCTGTCTCTCTCTCCTTCCCTCTCTCTTTCTCTGTCTCTTTCTCTCCTTCCCTCTCTATTTCTCTGTCTCTCTCTCCTTCCCTCTCTCTTTCTCTGTCTCTTTCTCTCCTTCCCTCTCCCTTCATGGCGCCTCTAACATGCAGACTCATTTATTTTCCCTGTTGTCGCTTGTCCAAAAGACTTTCCCAAATTGTCCCCTATTCCCTACATAGAGCACTAGACATACCCAAATTACCCCACAAAGTACTATAGATAATATTTGAAGGTCGGTAGACAGTACATTTTATTTTAACAGCCCCTGATGATTGGACAATGGGGAGGAATGGGGAGGTTACAATTAAATGTACCTTCGGCTGATTGGAGTTGTCATCACCCAAGAGGCAAAAACGATAAATAAAGTTTTCAAATTAGCTGAAGGAAGCTAGCATCGTGTTCCTCATTGGAAAGGCGACACACACATACACACAGCCCTGATATAGTGGCTCTAAGCCTTTCTTTAGACAGTTGTCATGGGGAGAGTTTTCATGGGTTGTTGTCATAGGTTGTTGTCATGGGTTGTTGTCATATGGAGTTGTCATGGGTTGTTGTCATGGGGAGAGTTGTCATGGGTTGTTGTCATAGGGAGAGTTGTCATGGGTTGTTGTCATAGGGAGAGTTGTCATGGGGAGTTGTCATGGGGAGTTGTCATGGAAGAGTTGTCATGGGGAGTTGTCATGGCAGAGTTGTCATGGGGAGTTGTCATGAAGAGTTGTCATTGGGGAGTTGTCATGGAAGAGTTGTCATGGGGAGTTGTCATGGAAGAGTTGTCATGGGGAGTTGTCATGGCAGAGTTGTCATGGGGAGTTGTCATGAAGATTTGTCATGGAGGAGTTGTCATGGGGAGTTGTCATGGAAGAGTTGTCATGGAGGAGTTGTCATGGAAGAGTTGTCATGGTGCAGTTGTCATGAAGATATAGTGGCTCTAAGCCTTTCTTTAGACAGTTGTCATGGGGAGAGTTGTCATGGGTTGTTGTCATATGGAGTTGTCATGGGTTGTTGTCATGGAAGAGTTGTCATATGGAGTTGTCATGGGTTGTTGTCATGGGGAGAGTTGTCATGGGTTGTTGTCATAGGGAGAGTTGTCATGGGGAGTTGTCATGGCAGAGTTGTCATGGGGAGTTGTCATGAAGAGTTGTCATGGAGGAGTTGTCATGGGGAGTTGTCATGGAAGAGTTGTCATGGAAGAGTTGTCATGGTGGAGTTGTCATGAAAATATAGTGGCTCTAAGCCTTTCTTTAGACAGTTGTCATGGGGAGAGTTGTCATGGGTTGTTGTCATAGGTTGTTGTCATGGGGAGAGTTGTCATGGGTTGTTGTCATATGGAGTTGTCATGGGTTGTTGTCATGGGGAGAGTTGTCATGGGATAGTTGTTATGAAGACTTGTCATGAAGAGTTGTCATGGAGGAGTTGTCATGAAGGAGTTGTCATGAAGACTTGTCATGAAGAGTTGTCATGGAGGAGTTGTCAAGGAGGAGTTGTCATGAAGACTTGTCATGGATGAGTTGTCATGGAGGAGTTGTCATGGGAGAGTTGTCATGAAGAGTTGCATGGGAGAGTTGTAATAGAGGAGTTGTCATGAAGACTTGACATGGAGGAGTTGTCATGGAGGAGTTGTCATGGTGGAGTTGTCATGGGAGAGTTGTCATGAAGAGTTGTCATGGAGGAGTTGTCATGGGGAGTTGTCATGGAAGAGTTGTCATGGCAGAGGTGTCATGGTGGAGTTGTCATGAAGAGTTGTCATGGGGGAGTTGTCATCGGGAGTTGTCATGAAGGAGTTGTCATGGAGGAGTTGTCATAGGGAGTTGTCATGGAAGAGTTGTCATGGGAGAGTTGTGATGGAAGAGTTGTCATGGTGGAGTTGTCATGAAGGAGTTGTCATGGAGGAGTTGTCATGGGGAGTTGTCATGGAAGAGTTGTCATGAAGGAGTTGTCATGAATGAGTTGTCATGGGAGAGTTGTCATGAAGGAGTTGTCATGGGAGAGTTGTCATGAAGGAGTTGTCATGGTGGAATTGTCATGAAGAGTATCATGGAGGAGTTGTTATGAAGGAGTTGTCATGGGAGAGTTGTCATGAAGGAGTTGTCATGGTGGAGTTTTCATGAAGACTTGTCATGGAGGAGTTGTCATGGAGGAGTTGTCATGGGGAGTTGTCATGGGAGAGTTGTCATGAAGAGTTGCATGGGAGAGTTGTAATAGAGGAGTTCACATGAAGACTTGTCATGGAGGAGTTGTCATGGGAGAGTTGTCATGAAGAGTTGCATGGGAGAGTTGTAATAGAGGAGTTGTCATGAAGACTTGTCATGGAGGAGTTGTCATGGGAGAGTTGTCATGAAGACTTGTCATGAAGAGTTGTCATGGAGGAGGTGTTATGAAGACTTGTCATGGAGGAGTTGTTATGAAGGAGTTGTCATGGTGGAATTGTCATGAAGAGTATCATGGAGGAGTTGTTATGAAGGAGTTGTCATGGTGGAGTTGTCATGAAGGAGTTGTCATGGTGGAGTTGTCATGAAGGAGTTGTCATGAAGACTTGTCATGAAGAGTTGTCATGGAGGAGTTGTTATGAAGGAGTTGTCATGGTGGAGTTGTCATGGAAGAGTTGTCATGGGGGAGTTGTCATGAAGGAGTTGTCATGGGGAGTTGTCATGAAGAGTTGTCATGGAGGAGTTGTCATGGGGAGTTGTCATGGAAGAGTTGTCATGGAAGAGTTGTCATGGTGGAGTTGTCATGAAAATATAGTGGCTCTAAGCCTTTCTTTAGGCAGTTGTCATGGGGAGAGTTGTCATGGGTTGTTGTCATAGGTTGTTGTCATGGGGAGAGTTGTCATGGGTTGTTGTCATATGGAGTTGTCATGGGTTGTTGTCATGGGGAGAGTTATCATGGGATAGTTGTTATGAAGACTTGTCATGAAGAGTTGTCATGGAGGAGTTGTCATGAAGGAGTTGTCATGAAGACTTGTCATGAAGAGTTGTCATGGAGGAGTTGTCAAGGAGGAGTTGTCATGAAGACTTGTCATGGAGGAGTTGTCATGAAGACTTGTCATGGAGAAGTTGTCATGGAGGAGTTGTCATGGAGGAGTTGTCATGGGAGAGTTGTCATGAAGAGTTGCATGGGAGAGTTGTAATAGAGGAGTTGTCATGAAGACTTGACATGGAGGAGTTGTCATGGAGGAGTTGTCATGGTGGAGTTGTCATGGGAGAGTTGTCATGAAGAGTTGTCATGGAGGAGTTGTCATGGGGAGTTGTCATGGAAGAGTTGTCATGGCAGAGGTGTCATGGTGGAGTTGTCATGAAGAGTTGTCATGGGGGAGTTGTCATCGGGAGTTGTCATGAAGGAGTTGTCATGGAGGAGTTGTCATAGGGAGTTGTCATGGAAGAGTTGTCATGGGAGAGTTGTGATGGAAGAGTTGTCATGGTGGAGTTGTCATGAAGGAGTTGTCATGGGAGAGTTGTCATAGGAGAGTTGTCATGAAGGAGTTGTCATGGAGGAGTTGTCATGGGGAGTTGTCATGGTGGAGTTGTCATGAAGGAGTTGTCATGGGAGAGTTGTCATGAAGGAGTTGTCATGGGAGAGTTGTCATGAAGGAGTTGTCATGGTGGAATTGTCATGAAGAGTATCATGGAGGAGTTGTTATGAAGGAGTTGTCATGGGAGAGTTGTCATGAAGGAGTTGTCATGGAGGAGTTCTCATGAAGACTTGTCATGGAGGAGTTGTCATGGGAGAGTTGTCATGAAGACTTGTCATGGAGGAGTTGTTATGAAGGAGTTGTCATGGTGGAGTTGTCATGAAGGAGTTGTCATGGGAGAGTTGTCATGGTGGAGTTGTCATGAAGGAGTTGTCATGGGAAGTTGTCATGGGGAGTTGTCATGAAGGAGTTGTCATGGTGGAGTTCTCATGAAGACTTGTCATGAAGGAGTTGTCATGGGAGAGTTGTCTTGAAGGAGTTGTCATGGTGGAGTTGTCATGAAGGAGTTGTCATGGAAGAGTTGTCATGGGAGAGTTGTCATGAAGGAGTTGTCATGGGTAGTTGTCATGGGGGAGTTGTCGTGAAGGAGTTGTTATGGGAGAGTTGTCATGGAGGAGTTGTCATGGGGAGTTGTTATAGGGAGTTGTCATGGGAGAGTTGTCATGGAAGAGTTGTCATCGAGGAGTTGTCATGAAGAGTTGTCATGGTGGAGTTGTCATGGGAGAGTTGTCATGAAGGAGTTGTCATGGTGGAGTTGTCATGAAGGAGTTGTCATGGGAAGTTGTCATGGGGAGTTGTCATGAAGGAGTTGTCATGGTGGAGTTGTCATGAAGGAGTTGTCATGGGGGAGTTGTCATGGAAGAGTTGTCATGAAGGAGTTGTCATGGAAGAGTTGTCATGGGGATTTGTCATGGGGAGTTGTCATGGAGGAGTTGTCATGAAGGAGTTGTCATGGGAAGTTGTCATGGGGAGTTGTCATGAAGGAGTTGTCATGGTGGAGTTCTCATGAAGACTTGTCATGAAGGAGTTGTCATGGGAGAGTTGTCTTGAAGGAGTTGTCATGAAGAGTTGCATGGGAGAGTTGTAATAGAGGAGTTCACATGAAGACTTGTCATGGAGGAGTTGTCATGGGAGAGTTGTCATGAAGAGTTGCATGGGAGAGTTGTCATGAAGACTTGTCATGGAGGAGTTGTCATGGGAGAGTTGTCATGAAGACTTGTCATGAAGAGTTGTCATGAAGACTTGTCATGAAGAGTTGTCATGGAGGAGGTGTTATGAAGACTTGTCATGGAGGAGTTGTTATGAAGGAGTTGTCATGGTGGAATTGTCATGAAGGAGTTGTCATGGTGGAGTTGTCATGAATGAGTTGTCATGGGGAGTTGTCATGGGAGAGTTGTCATGAAGAGTTGCATGGGAGAGTTGTAATAGAGGAGTTCACATGAAGACTTGTCATGGAGGAGTTGTCATGGGAGAGTTGTCATGAAGAGTTGCATGGGAGAGTTGTAATAGAGGAGCTGTCATGTAGACTTGTTATGGAGGAGTAGTGATGGGAGAGTTGTCATGAAGACTTGTCATGAAGAGTTGTCATGAAGACTTGTCATGAAGAGTTGTCATGGAGGAGGTGTTATGAAGACTTGTCATGGAGGAGTTGTTATGAAGGAGTTGTCATGGTGGAATTGTCATGAAGGAGTTGTCATGGTGGAGTTGTCATGAATGAGTTGTCCTGGAAGAGTTGTCATGGTGGAGTTTTCATGAAGACTTGTCATGGAGTTGTCATGGGGAGTTGTCATGGGAGAGTTGTCATGAAGAGTTGCATGGGAGAGTTGTAATAGAGGAGTTCACATGAAGACTTGTCATGGAGGAGTTGTCATGGGAGAGTTGTCATGAAGAGTTGCATGGGAGAGTTGTAATAGAGGAGCTGTCATGAAGACTTGTCATGGAGGAGTTGTCATGGGAGAGTTGTCATGAAGACTTGTCATGAAGAGTTGTCATGAAGACTTGTCATGAAGAGTTGTCATGGAGGAGGTGTTATGAAGACTTGTCATGGAGGAGTTGTTATGAAGGAGTTGTCATGGTGGAATTGTCATGAAGGAGTTGTCATGGTGGAGTTGTCATGAAGGAGTTGTCATGGGAGAGTTGTCATGAAGGAGTTGTCATGGTGGAATTGTCATGAAGAGTATCATGGAGGAGTTGTTATGAAGGAGTTGTCATGGGAGAGTTGTCATGAAGGAGTTGTCATGGAGGAGTTCTCATGAAGACTTGTCATGGAGGAGTTGTCATGGGAGAGTTGTCATGAAGACTTGTCATGGAGGAGTTGTTATGAAGGAGTTGTCATGGTGGAGTTGTCATGAAGGAGTTGTCATGGGAGAGTTGTCATGGTGGAGTTGTCATGAAGGAGTTGTCATGGGAAGTTGTCATGGGGAGTTGTCATGAAGGAGTTGTCATGGTGGAGTTCTCATGAAGACTTGTCATGAAGGAGTTGTCATGGGAGAGTTGTCTTGAAGGAGTTGTCATGGTGGAGTTGTCATGAAGGAGTTGTCATGGAAGAGTTGTCATGGGAGAGTTGTCATGAAGGAGTTGTCATGGGTAGTTGTCATGGGGGAGTTGTCGTGAAGGAGTTGTTATGGGAGAGTTGTCATGGAGGAGTTGTCATGGGGAGTTGTTATAGGGAGTTGTCATGGGAGAGTTGTCATGGAAGAGTTGTCATCGAGGAGTTGTCATGAAGAGTTGTCATGGTGGAGTTGTCATGGGAGAGTTGTCATGAAGGAGTTGTCATGGTGGAGTTGTCATGAAGGAGTTGTCATGGGAAGTTGTCATGGGGAGTTGTCATGAAGGAGTTGTCATGGTGGAGTTGTCATGAAGGAGTTGTCATGGGGGAGTTGTCATGAAGAGTTGTCATGGAGGAGTTGTCATGGGGAGTTGTCATGGAAGAGTTGTCATGGCAGAGGTGTCATGGTGGAGTTGTCATGAAGAGTTGTCATGGGGGAGTTGTCATCGGGAGTTGTCATGAAGGAGTTGTCATGGAGGAGTTGTCATAGGGAGTTGTCATGGAAGAGTTGTCATGGGAGAGTTGTGATGGAAGAGTTGTCATGGTGGAGTTGTCATGAAGGAGTTGTCATGGAGGAGTTGTCATGGGGAGTTGTCATGGAAGAGTTGTCATGAAGGAGTTGTCATGAATGAGTTGTCATGGGAGAGTTGTCATGAAGGAGTTGTCATGGGAGAGTTGTCATGAAGGAGTTGTCATGGTGGAATTGTCATGAAGAGTATCATGGAGGAGTTGTTATGAAGGAGTTGTCATGGGAGAGTTGTCATGAAGGAGTTGTCATGGTGGAGTTTTCATGAAGACTTGTCATGGAGGAGTTGTCATGGAGGAGTTGTCATGGGGAGTTGTCATGGGAGAGTTGTCATGAAGAGTTGCATGGGAGAGTTGTAATAGAGGAGTTCACATGAAGACTTGTCATGGAGGAGTTGTCATGGGAGAGTTGTCATGAAGAGTTGCATGGGAGAGTTGTAATAGAGGAGTTGTCATGAAGACTTGTCATGGAGGAGTTGTCATGGGAGAGTTGTCATGAAGACTTGTCATGAAGAGTTGTCATGGAGGAGGTGTTATGAAGACTTGTCATGGAGGAGTTGTTATGAAGGAGTTGTCATGGTGGAATTGTCATGAAGAGTATCATGGAGGAGTTGTTATGAAGGAGTTGTCATGGTGGAGTTGTCATGAAGGAGTTGTCATGGTGGAGTTGTCATGAAGGAGTTGTCATGAAGACTTGTCATGAAGAGTTGTCATGGAGGAGTTGTTATGAAGGAGTTGTCATGGTGGAGTTGTCATGGAAGAGTTGTCATGGGGGAGTTGTCATGAAGGAGTTGTCATGGGGAGTTGTCATGAAGAGTTGTCATGGAGGAGTTGTCATGGGGAGTTGTCATGGAAGAGTTGTCATGGAAGAGTTGTCATGGTGGAGTTGTCATGAAAATATAGTGGCTCTAAGCCTTTCTTTAGGCAGTTGTCATGGGGAGAGTTGTCATGGGTTGTTGTCATAGGTTGTTGTCATGGGGAGAGTTGTCATGGGTTGTTGTCATATGGAGTTGTCATGGGTTGTTGTCATGGGGAGAGTTATCATGGGATAGTTGTTATGAAGACTTGTCATGAAGAGTTGTCATGGAGGAGTTGTCATGAAGGAGTTGTCATGAAGACTTGTCATGAAGAGTTGTCATGGAGGAGTTGTCAAGGAGGAGTTGTCATGAAGACTTGTCATGGAGGAGTTGTCATGAAGACTTGTCATGGAGAAGTTGTCATGGAGGAGTTGTCATGGGAGAGTTGTCATGAAGAGTTGCATGGGAGAGTTGTAATAGAGGAGTTGTCATGAAGACTTGACATGGAGGAGTTGTCATGGAGGAGTTGTCATGGTGGAGTTGTCATGGGAGAGTTGTCATGAAGAGTTGTCATGGAGGAGTTGTCATGGGGAGTTGTCATGGAAGAGTTGTCATGGCAGAGGTGTCATGGTGGAGTTGTCATGAAGAGTTGTCATGGGGGAGTTGTCATCGGGAGTTGTCATGAAGGAGTTGTCATGGAGGAGTTGTCATAGGGAGTTGTCATGGAAGAGTTGTCATGGGAGAGTTGTGATGGAAGAGTTGTCATGGTGGAGTTGTCATGAAGGAGTTGTCATGGGAGAGTTGTCATAGGAGAGTTGTCATGAAGGAGTTGTCATGGAGGAGTTGTCATGGGGAGTTGTCATGGTGGAGTTGTCATGAAGGAGTTGTCATGGGAGAGTTGTCATGAAGGAGTTGTCATGGGAGAGTTGTCATGAAGGAGTTGTCATGGTGGAATTGTCATGAAGAGTATCATGGAGGAGTTGTTATGAAGGAGTTGTCATGGGAGAGTTGTCATGAAGGAGTTGTCATGGAGGAGTTCTCATGAAGACTTGTCATGGAGGAGTTGTCATGGGAGAGTTGTCATGAAGACTTGTCATGGAGGAGTTGTTATGAAGGAGTTGTCATGGTGGAGTTGTCATGAAGGAGTTGTCATGGGAGAGTTGTCATGGTGGAGTTGTCATGAAGGAGTTGTCATGGGAAGTTGTCATGGGGAGTTGTCATGAAGGAGTTGTCATGGTGGAGTTCTCATGAAGACTTGTCATGAAGGAGTTGTCATGGGAGAGTTGTCTTGAAGGAGTTGTCATGGTGGAGTTGTCATGAAGGAGTTGTCATGGAAGAGTTGTCATGAAGGAGTTGTCATGGGTAGTTGTCATGGGGGAGTTGTCGTGAAGGAGTTGTTATGGGAGAGTTGTCATGGAGGAGTTGTCATGGGGAGTTGTTATAGGGAGTTGTCATGGGAGAGTTGTCATGGAAGAGTTGTCATCGAGGAGTTGTCATGAAGAGTTGTCATGGTGGAGTTGTCATGGGAGAGTTGTCATGAAGGAGTTGTCATGGTGGAGTTGTCATGAAGGAGTTGTCATGGGAAGTTGTCATGGGGAGTTGTCATGAAGGAGTTGTCATGGTGGAGTTGTCATGAAGGAGTTGTCATGGGCGAGTTGTCATGGAAGAGTTGTCATGGAAGAGTTGTCATGGGGAGTTGTCATGGGGAGTTGTCATGGAGGAGTTGTCATGAAGGAGTTGTCATGGGAAGTTGTCATGGGGAGTTGTCATGAAGGAGTTGTCATGGTGGAGTTCTCATGAAGACTTGTCATGAAGGAGTTGTCATGGGAGAGTTGTCTTGAAGGAGTTGTCATGAAGAGTTGCATGGGAGAGTTGTAATAGAGGAGTTCACATGAAGACTTGTCATGGAGGAGTTGTCATGGGAGAGTTGTCATGAAGAGTTGCATGGGAGAGTTGTCATGAAGACTTGTCATGGAGGAGTTGTCATGGGAGAGTTGTCATGAAGACTTGTCATGAAGAGTTGTCATGAAGACTTGTCATGAAGAGTTGTCATGGAGGAGGTGTTATGAAGACTTGTCATGGAGGAGTTGTTATGAAGGAGTTGTCATGGTGGAATTGTCATGAAGGAGTTGTCATGGTGGAGTTGTCATGAATGAGTTGTCATGGGGAGTTGTCATGGGAGAGTTGTCATGAAGAGTTGCATGGGAGAGTTGTAATAGAGGAGTTCACATGAAGACTTGTCATGGAGGAGTTGTCATGGGAGAGTTGTCATGAAGAGTTGCATGGGAGAGTTGTAATAGAGGAGCTGTCATGTAGACTTGTTATGGAGGAGTAGTGATGGGAGAGTTGTCATGAAGACTTGTCATGAAGAGTTGTCATGAAGACTTGTCATGAAGAGTTGTCATGGAGGAGGTGTTATGAAGACTTGTCATGGAGGAGTTGTTATGAAGGAGTTGTCATGGTGGAATTGTCATGAAGGAGTTGTCATGGTGGAGTTGTCATGAATGAGTTGTCCTGGAAGAGTTGTCATGGTGGAGTTTTCATGAAGACTTGTCATGGAGTTGTCATGGGGAGTTGTCATGGGAGAGTTGTCATGAAGAGTTGCATGGGAGAGTTGTAATAGAGGAGTTCACATGAAGACTTGTCATGGAGGAGTTGTCATGGGAGAGTTGTCATGAAGAGTTGCATGGGAGAGTTGTAATAGAGGAGCTGTCATGAAGACTTGTCATGGAGGAGTTGTCATGGGAGAGTTGTCATGAAGACTTGTCATGAAGAGTTGTCATGAAGACTTGTCATGAAGAGTTGTCATGGAGGAGGTGTTATGAAGACTTGTCATGGAGGAGTTGTTATGAAGGAGTTGTCATGGTGGAATTGTCATGAAGGAGTTGTCATGGTGGAGTTGTCATGAAGGAGTTGTCATGGGAGAGTTGTCATGAAGGAGTTGTCATGGTGGAATTGTCATGAAGAGTATCATGGAGGAGTTGTTATGAAGGAGTTGTCATGGGAGAGTTGTCATGAAGGAGTTGTCATGGAGGAGTTCTCATGAAGACTTGTCATGGAGGAGTTGTCATGGGAGAGTTGTCATGAAGACTTGTCATGGAGGAGTTGTTATGAAGGAGTTGTCATGGTGGAGTTGTCATGAAGGAGTTGTCATGGGAGAGTTGTCATGGTGGAGTTGTCATGAAGGAGTTGTCATGGGAAGTTGTCATGGGGAGTTGTCATGAAGGAGTTGTCATGGTGGAGTTCTCATGAAGACTTGTCATGAAGGAGTTGTCATGGGAGAGTTGTCTTGAAGGAGTTGTCATGGTGGAGTTGTCATGAAGGAGTTGTCATGGAAGAGTTGTCATGGGAGAGTTGTCATGAAGGAGTTGTCATGGGTAGTTGTCATGGGGGAGTTGTCGTGAAGGAGTTGTTATGGGAGAGTTGTCATGGAGGAGTTGTCATGGGGAGTTGTTATAGGGAGTTGTCATGGAAGAGTTGTCATCGAGGAGTTGTCATGAAGAGTTGTCATGGTGGAGTTGTCATGGGAGAGTTGTCATGAAGGAGTTGTCATGGTGGAGTTGTCATGAAGGAGTTGTCATGGGAAGTTGTCATGGGGAGTTGTCATGAAGGAGTTGTCATGGTGGAGTTGTCATGAAGGAGTTGTCATGGGGGAGTTGTCATGGAAGAGTTGTCATGAAGGAGTTGTCATGGAAGAGTTGTCATGGGGAGTTGTCATGGGGAGTTGTCATGGAGGAGTTGTCATGAAGGAGTTGTCATGGGAAGTTGTCATGGGGAGTTGTCATGAAGGAGTTGTCATGGTGGAGTTCTCATGAAGACTTGTCATGAAGGAGTTGTCATGGGAGAGTTGTCTTGAAGGAGTTGTCATGAAGAGTTGCATGGGAGAGTTGTAATAGAGGAGTTCACATGAAGACTTGTCATGGAGGAGTTGTCATGGGAGAGTTGTCATGAAGAGTTGCATGGGAGAGTTGTCATGAAGACTTGTCATGGAGGAGTTGTCATGGGAGAGTTGTCATGAAGACTTGTCATGAAGAGTTGTCATGAAGACTTGTCATGAAGACTTGTCATGGAGGAGGTGTTATGAAGACTTGTCATGGAGGAGTTGTTATGAAGGAGTTGTCATGGTGGAATTGTCATGAAGGAGTTGTCATGGTGGAGTTGTCATGAATGAGTTGTCATGGGGAGTTGTCATGGGAGAGTTGTCATGAAGAGTTGCATGGGAGAGTTGTAATAGAGGAGCTGTCATGTAGACTTGTTATGGAGGAGTAGTGATGGGAGAGTTGTCATGAAGACTTGTCATGAAGAGTTGTCATGAAGACTTGTCATGAAGAGTTGTCATGGAGGAGGTGTTATGAAGACTTGTCATGGAGGAGTTGTTATGAAGGAGTTGTCATGGTGGAATTGTCATGAAGGAGTTGTCATGGTGGAGTTGTCATGAATGAGTTGTCCTGGAAGAGTTGTCATGGTGGAGTTTTCATGAAGACTTGTCATGGAGTTGTCATGGGGAGTTGTCATGGGAGAGTTGTCATGAAGAGTTGCATGGGAGAGTTGTAATAGAGGAGTTCACATGAAGACTTGTCATGGAGGAGTTGTCATGGGAGAGTTGTCATGAAGAGTTGCATGGGAGAGTTGTAATAGAGGAGCTGTCATGAAGACTTGTCATGGAGGAGTTGTCATGGGAGAGTTGTCATGAAGACTTGTCATGAAGAGTTGTCATGAAGACTTGTCATGAAGAGTTGTCATGGAGGAGGTGTTATGAAGACTTGTCATGGAGGAGTTGTTATGAAGGAGTTGTCATGGTGGAATTGTCATGAAGGAGTTGTCATGGTGGAGTTGTCATGAATGAGTTGTCATGGGGAGTTGTCATGAAGAGTTGTCATGGAGGAGGTGTTATGAAGACTTGTCATGGAGGAGTTGTTATGAAGGAGTTGTCATGGTGGAATTGTCATGAAGAGTATCATGGAGGAGTTGTTATGAAGGAGTTGTCATGGTGGAGTTGTCATGAAGGAGTTGTCATGGTGGAGTTGTCATGAAGGAGTTGTCATGAAGACTTGTCATGAAGAGTTGTCATGAAGGAGTTGTCATGGTGGAGTTGTCATGGAAGAGTTGTCATGGGGGAGTTGTCATGGGGAGTTGTCATGAAGGAGTTGTCATGGGGGAGTTTTCATGGGGAGTTGTCATGGAAGAGTTGTCATGGAGGAGTTGTCATGGGAGATTTGTCATGGGAGATTTGTCATGGGAGAGTTGTCATGAAGAGTTGCATGGGAGAGTTGTAATAGAGGAGTTGACATGGAGGAGTTGTCATGAAGACTTGTCATGGAGGAGTTGTCATGGGAGAGTTGTCATGAAGACTTGTCATGGAGGAGTTGTCATGGAGGAGTTGTCATGGGAGAGTTGTCATGAAGAGTTGCATGGGAGAGTTGTAATAGAGGAGTTCTCATGAAGACTTGTCATGGAGGAGTTGTCATGGGAGAGTTGTCATGAAGACTTGTCATGGAGGAGTTGTTATGAAGGAGTTGTCATGGTGGAGTTGTCATGAAGGAGTTGTCATGGGAGAGTTGTCATGGTGGAGTTGTCATGAAGGAGTTGGCATGGTGGAGTTCTCATGAAGACTTGTCATGAAGGAGTTGTCATGGGAGAGTTGTCTTGAAGGAGTTGTCATGGTGGAGTTGTCATGAAGGAGTTGTCATGGAAGAGTTGTCATGGGAGAGTTGTCATGAAGGAGTTGTCATGGGTAGTTGTCATGGGGGAGTTGTCGTGAAGGAGTTGTTATGGGAGAGTTGTCATGGAGGAGTTGTCATGGGGAGTTGTTATAGGGAGTTGTCATGAAGGAGTTGTCATGGTGGAGTTCTCATGAAGACTTGTCATGAAGGAGTTGTCATGGGAGAGTTGTCTTGAAGGAGTTGTCATGAAGGAGTTGTCATGGAAGAGTTGTCATGGGAGAGTTGTCATGAAGGAGTTGTCATGGGTAGTTGTCATGGGGGAGTTGTCATGAAGGAGTTGTTATGGGAGAGTTGTCATGGAGGAGTTGTCATGGGGAGTTGTTATAGGGAGTTGTCATGGGGAGTTGTCATGGGATAGTTGTCATGGAAGAGTTGTCATCGAGGAGTTGTCATGAAGAGTTGTCATGGTGGAGTTGTCATGGGAGAGTTGTCATGAAGGAGTTGTCATGGGAAGTTGTCATGGTGGAGTTGTCATGGGAAGTTGTCATGAAGGAGTTGTCATGGTGGAGTTGTCATGGGGGAGTTGTCATGTAAGAGTTGTCATGGGGGAGTTGTCATGGAAGAGTTGTCATGAAGGAGTTGTCATGGAAGAGTTGTCATGGGGAGTTGTCATGGGGAGTTGTCATGAAGACTTGTCATGAAGAGTTGTTATGAAGGAGTTGTCATGGTGGAGTTGTCATGAAGGAGTTGTCATGGGGGAGTTGTCATGAAGGAGTTGTCATGGGGAGTTGTCATGGGTAGTTGTCATGGGGGAGTTGTCATGGAGGAGTTGTCATAGGGAGTTGTTATAGGGAGTTGTTATAGGGAGTTGTCATAGGGAGTTGTCATGGAAGAGTTGTCATGAAGACTTGTCATGATGAGTTGTCATGGAGGACTTGTCATGAAGAGTTGTCATGGAGGAGTTGTCATTGGAGAGTTTTCATGAAGGAGTTGCCATGGGGGAGTTGT